>NW_026558709.1:0-129365 GCF_026930045.1 Uloborus diversus
GTAGCAGAATAGTTTCCAGCAGTCTGCGATGTAAATTGAAAACTAATAAAAGTCTGAAAGACAATAAATTTGTCGGAACAATTATTATTAATCACCTTGGAATGCTCGAAAATAAATGCGAAATGTAAAAATTAATTGCGAAACGTGTGAGCTAATAATCTTCAAAATGAAATGGAAAACTAAGGCTCATGTGTTTGACCTCTCAGCCCTTCGAATCTAGATTTAAGCGACGCTTTTATTTTAACCTTTAATTTTTCTGCTTCATGCCGCTTCATGCCAAATTATTTTCCATATTAAATTCAACAGATTTGTGCATAAAGTGAAAAAAAAAAGAATTTTTTCCAATTAAGAAATGGTCTGCAGATTCGCTCAAAAATTTGCGAGGGGCATCACAGCGCCATGCTAATTCTGCTACCAGGCATTACGCATCTTCTTTAAGGCCTCAAGAAGTATAATAATTTTTATTACCAAAATAATTAATAACATTGACCTGGATAACAAAACAAGTTAAGATCAGAACTTTATAAAAGAATAAAAACACACAAAACTATTAAAAACACATCAAAAAGTATCTTTAAGATTTTTAACAGTTTATTCCATCAATTGGATTATCCCCCCCCCCCCCCCAATTAGTCTAGGGCGTTTTAAAATCATGAAATAGTAGATACGTCGGTGTAAGTAAATGTACAACATGTTCTCGTATTTCTTTTTAAAAAGCTGTTCTTATTCCATAAAAGATTTATACATTATGCTTAGGCAATAACGTGTAGCGGCGATTTGGAAAAACATTGCAATTAAGAAATAAATATACTTGTCAAATAAATTCCTCTGCAATTGCTCACCCCTTTACAAACACTAAAAACAACCCTACTATAACGACAGCTCCATAAAAAGAGAAAAACACCCCTAAAAAACCCTCCTAAAATTTCATCGATTCAGTTTTCGAAAATAACCTTTCATTTATGAGCACTCCGGAATTCTCTCAGTTTTTCAAACAAAGAATGCAAATTCTGTAAAACTCTTAAAGTTTTCCCTGAAATGTGTTTTCATTACCAATCACTAAAATGAGAGAAAATTGGTGAGCAAAGCACACTTTAATGTTTAAGTGAGGGCAAAAACTAAGACTATAGTATTATCCTTGTAGGTGGTACACAACTTAAAAAGTTGTTCTTGCATAAACTATCCGACACATTTGGTAAAATTATGCTTTCGTATTTAATTGTAATAAAGCTTTTACTCATTAGGAAAATTGATATCTTTCACGTTTAACGATGTTCGCAAACAAGTGCAATTGTTAAGAAGATATGACATTTCAAGGATCACGACATCATTCCCTTTTAAATGAATAATTAAATTAGAGTTCATAGCTCATGCAATTATGATTCATACAACGAACACAACTGTTGTACTTAAGTCTTAAAACTGGTGCGCTCTGATTGCACAAGTTAGTACAGAGGAAATTAAGTTTATTACTAAACGGGGGAACTGCTTAAATAATGTAAGAACTTACTTTTTGTTGTTATAAATAATACATATCGAGCTTAGACGCTCTATTAAACGAGTCAAAAACTTTCTTTCGCTGGTATTGTAGAGAATAGCGCATATAGAGAACAGAAGTTGGAAAATTAATCCTTTTTTTGTGTTTTTGGATTTATTCAGAGAAACATAATATTATGTCAAGCGGTGCAAAAAGGAGTGCAATAAAAAATAAATAAACTTCCTTTCATTTCCATGATATTTAGAAAAGAATAAAAAATTCTATTTTGAAATTTTATATGTGATCCGGTTTGCGAGCATGATTTTAATCTGAATTGCAGTGATTACGATAGAAAAAGGTAATTGAAAAATAGTCTTTAATTATTAACTGAAAATACTTGAGCTTACATTCAAATTAAGGTTTTGTTTAATCTTAGACGAGGTCAAAAAAGTGTCATAATTGCAACAGCAACTACTTTGCGTGCAGAATTTGGACTCAAAGCATGCCACATCTGCCATCTGGCGACTGACATTTCCTCTCCTAGCGTCTCAACACATTTAAAATTATTGAAACACTTTACAAACAAATAATTCGTAAATATCAGCAAATTGATCTGAAAGCAAATATTACCTATTAACCCATCTGGATACTGTTAAAGGAGAAATTTCACACTGTCGGCTATTTTTCGAGCGTTTTTGCCCGATTGACACATGGCAATAATTTTTCCTTTCAGCAAATTATCACAGTGATCAGTCATTCTACACTTCCCATTACATAATGACTAGCAAGACGATGAGACTTTATTTTATGTAACTGTGAAAAAGTTGTGCATGCAATTGTGTTTTCAGAGTTGTTGATCTAAAAAGGAGTATACTGCAATAGCTAAACACAGAAATAAACAGAAGTATTTTAAGTGTACACTATAAAAAAAATTCGGAAACGTTTCCGAGTATATCGTGCAGCTGCGGTTCATGAAATTTTCAAAAACGTTTCTGAGTATTTCGGAATTCTCTTTCTGTAATGTCTGGAAACGTGTCTGAGTATTTCGGAATCCTCTTTCTGTAATGTCTAGAAACGTGTCTGAGTATTTCGGAATCCTCTTTCTATAATTTCCAGAAATGTTTCCGAGTATTTTGGAATCCTCTTTCTGTAATTTTCAGAAACGTTTCTGAGTATTTCGGAATCCTCTTTCCGTAATTTCCAGAAATGTTTCTGAGTATTCTGTGCAGCTGTGGTTCATGAAAGTTTCGAAAACATTTCCGAGTATTTCGGAATTCTCCAAACAATTTTCAAAAACGTTTCTGAGAATTTCGGAATCCTTTTTCCGTGATTTTTTCTAAAAAATAATTCTTTACTATAGTATTGCATGCCATATCAGTTTCAATTCTTTCATATCTACACTGTAAAAAAAATCCGGAAACGTTTCTGAGTATATCGTGCAGCTGTGGTTCATGAAAGTTTCAAAAACGTTTCTGAGTATTTTGGAATCCTCTTTCTGTAATGTCCAGAAACGTGTCTGAGTATTTCGGAATCCTCTTTCTGTAATGTCCAGAAATGTTTCTGAGTATTCTGTGCAGCTGTGGTTCATGAAAGTTTCGAAAACGTTTCCGAGTATTTCGGAATTCTCCAAACAATTTTCAAAAACGTTTCCGAGAATTTCGGAATCCTTTTTCCGTGATTTTTTCTAAAACATAATTCTTTATTATAGTATTGCATACCATATCAGTTTCAATTCTTTCATATCTAAGAGCAATAATACAAGCAATTTTAGAATTATTCGTGGATTTTTTTTTTTTTTTTTGGAATTTCTAATGACAAATAGCATGGTTAACAGCATAACATATGCACAGTTATAAATTTTTGAAAAATTATGAAATAATCTAGTAGTTTCATTCCTAATCACAAAATCGTCGGGGAATTGGAGTGGGGGTACCTTCTGAAAAGTGGGGATTGTTTGTTAAACAATCTTAAACTTCAGTTTTTCTCTCAATATTTTCAAGACAAAACTATCAACATATTGTATTTTTAATGCAGAACTTAAAAACATATCTTGTATCAAACTTGATAGCTTTTATCTTCGGATAAAATTGGACAGGACTTACCTACCCTTCGCGTTCCGGAATTCGTTCACCTCAAGTCAATTTCTCTGACGAACAAAGTGTACCGAAAAGTACCAACAGAGAAATTGATGAATTTAAATATGACACCAAGTCCCCCTGCTGAAACCATTCGGGTTGATTCTTCTGTTCTTGCCCTTTTCCAGCTCATCACAAATATAAATACTTATTCAAAATAGGTTACTGATTTTATTTTTACAGTGTGCGCAAAATGCATTATATATTTTATGTATTAAAACATTGAACTCTATTACATGATTATTCCATTTCATATATACGAGAATAACCCCTCCTCCACCATAAAAGTGATGGTGCACCCATAAAATGCTATGAAGCGCCCCCCCCCCCTTGAAAAAGCAACATCATATACATTATAAATCAAATTATCACATACATTATAAATCAAAGTATCATATAAATTATAAGTCAAGTACTTTAATATGGTGTAAAAATACAAAATTATTTTATTAAGTCTTTTTTTTTCTTTTCTTTTTTTTTGCTTTTGGTAAAATTGAGGCTCGTAAAACGAAAAAAATGAAGACACTTTTAAATACATATATGTATCTATTTGTTAAATAAATTAATACACATTTAACTAATTTAAAGCGTTTCGCTAATGCAAATATTTAAAGAGATATCGTCATTTAGATAATACTGAAGCACTATGCTCCTAATTACAAGAGATAGTTTTTTTTTTTACTTCATACAATCTAGCTACACTGTTTACAAGAGAATGAAAACATGCAACCTTAAAGACGAACTATCAAACCTGACAATTTGCATATTATAACATTTAATTCATAATGCTTGATACATAGCCAAATATTAACTGAGATTGACACATAAAAACAAAGTACACAATAACACATATTTAAATTTTTTTATAATCTTCAATTCATAAATTTTACAGAATAAAACTAGACACACTTGCACTTTAACTTTGTGTTCTATGTAATGTAAAATATTTTCAAATTGCAATAGTTCACAACGAAAAAATAATACTGAAGAAAATAGTTTTTTTTTAACGAGATTTATATGAACTAAATCTCTTTAAAGTAATAGAGTTGCAAAGCGACTTACCTATTCGTCGGTGGTGGTCTTTTGCAGGCTTTGGTCACCAAAAAGGTGATTTTTATGACAGAATAAAATTCTGCCAACAAAAATTACCCATTTGGTAGAAAGAAGAAAAGTATCCAAGAAAAAAGTAAATTACCTACACAAGTTATGCGACGCAATGAATTTACATGGCGTCCTCTCGGTAGTTATTTGGTTTTCAATTTCAGTTTGTATTCCTTCCGCGAGCATGCGTCGAGAATTTGCACTTCGTACTTAAAAATAAGTGACATAGCTTCAAATTCAATCTTATGACGATACATATGCAAGAAAATATAAGACTTTAGAATTATCTTCAGTGAATTGATGCGAGGAACAAAACTTCTACTAATCACCTTGATGAGTGTTACATCGCATACATGAGTCAGCACTTGTTTTCATTGCGTGCTTTCGAAAGTTTCAGTTTAGATTTGCTGCTGGACTATAAAATTGTGAGCTGCGCATGCGTCGACTCTTACTTTCTTGCTATACGGGAAACGTTTTTGATTATAGCAGAAAACTGCGGAGGGCGTACGAATCTGTGTATTACGGAAAACTTTTTTATATATTCAGAGAGTTTTCCGAGATTTTTTACAGTGTAAGAGCAATGAAACAAGCAATTTTAGAATCATTCGTGGATTTTTTTTCTGAATTTCTAATGACAAATAGCATGGTTAACAGCATAACATATGCACAGTTATAAATTTTTGAAAGTTTATGAAATAATATAGTAGTTTCATTCATAATCACAAAATCGTCGGGGGAGGGAAGGGGAGTACTTTCTCAAAAGTGGGATTGTTCGTTAAACAATATTAAACTTCAGTTTTTCTCTCAATATTTTCAAGACAAAATTATCAACATATTGTATTTTTAATGCAGAACTTAAAAACATATCTTGTATCAAACTTGATAGCTTTTATTTTCGGATAAAATTTGACAGAACTTACCTACACTTTGCGTTCCGAAATTCGTTCACGTCAAGTCAATTTCTTTGACGAACAAAGTGTACCGAAAAGTACCAACAGAGAAATTGATGAATTCAAATATGACACCAAAGTCCCCCTGCTGGAACCATTCGGGTTTATTCTTCTGTTCTTGCCCTATTCCAGTTTATCACAAATATAGATACTTAATCAAAATAGGTTACTGATTTTATTTTTAGAGTGTGCGCAAAATGCATTATATATTTTATTTATTAAAACATTGAACTCTATTGCATGATTATTCCATTTCATATATACGAGAGTCCCCCCCCCACACCATAAGAGTGATGGTGCACCCATAAAATGATATAAAGCGCCCCCCCCCCTTAAAAAAAGCAACCCCTTGAAAATGTCAATGGCACAGTCTGCGTGGTGAACGCCCCTCGTCTTCTCCCCATATGTGCATTGCATATTAATAACATAGTATTTAAAAAATGATCACTTTTAAAACGATGACATGAAATAATATTACTTTTTATTTCGGCATGTAAATGCAGCTGTTCCATTTTTGCCACTGACTCATTCCTCCTGACTGTCCTACATTAAACTAGTATATCCACGAAGGAAATGTTATTTTCGGAACAACTAATGTCAAGGAATTTTTTTATTGTTAACCACATTTAATAAAATGAATAAGCAGATGAATTAATTGCATAACTATGTTCTTACTAATAGATAATATGGTCATTTTCTAATGGTATAAATATTTTTAAATGAATGAATAAATTATAATAAAAAAAGATAATACTGGCACATTTTTTGTGAAGCATATTACAATACTAGAAAATATTTGCATTACCATATTTTTAATGAATTAAACAATTGATTTTTTTTCTTTTTGAACCAAAATGTATGTACATCCAAGTATTTCGAAACAACTTTTCTGTGATTGCTTCTCAAATATAAATCTTATTTCTTTTGCGTAATTAATCAGTTTCAGTTGGTTACAACAAATAGTACACCGCGCACATAGGTATGTAGGATAACTTGAAATTAATTCGATAAACCCAAAAACAGTTACAATTTTAGCCTCATCAAATGCAAATCAACAAAAATATAAATGTATATAACAACATGTTTAAAAATATTCATTAATACTTACAAGTGAACATGAGCGGAAGAAAATCTAAGTACCTCCATTACAACTGAATAAGTAATCCAAAGGGTTTCGTTTCATTAAGTATAAACACGGGTGTTGAAACTATTCACGCTTGAACACACAATATATATCTAATTATGGTCGCATTGGAAATTATGAAGAAGCAAATGGTTATTAACTAACTTAATAGCTGCGTACATCGTCTAAAAAATCAAGGGCAGTCCAAAATGAAAAGGCGTAAAATTAGTTTCGACACATTTTACTACTCTCTAGACATGAAATAACAAGTAATCCAATGCTAAACAGTTGCTGACTGCAGCAACCATAGATAAGAAAAAAATTAAGTTCTCGTTATTTCCGACTCATTGGCGCCCGGGTTGGAAGGATGAAATAGGTTTCGAAGCGTTGCGTCATCACTTCCGCTTCTAGCTTTCTTGAAATAACAAAAAGCTTTCTGAATATTGAATTATTCGCTATTGGATGAAGGATTCCTACTATTTAGGAAACGTTTCCGATATATCCAGAAACGTTTCCGAAATTTGTTACAGTGTAGCTTTCAATTTAAAATGTTCTGGAAAACACTCTTCTGTTAGACAATGAAATAGTGTTTTGCATTACTTACATATTGACGTTTTAACGATATCCACATAAAACAGACGGTTGCAATTATATGTTGTTCTTCTGCATGGACAACGAATTAATTTATACAGTTTAACATCCATAGAAGTAACTCTAATGCAGAAAAACAACGTCATAATTGGTTTTATTTATTTATTTATTTATTTTGAACTTTTTTTTTTTTTTTTGCGAAAATACTAATTTTAACAATTTCAGTTGTAAAAACGTCTATGGTCCCCTAAACGAGGAAAAATGAGTTCTTAAGTCATAGCGCAAAACCTACTAAATATTTCGAGCTCAAATTTCGGATTCCCGTATGAAAGCTGTAGTATCTAGATTGTTTTTCTGTTAAAATATAATATGATTTCATATCATATTTTTTTCAAAAAATATTATCATAATTCACAAAAAAATCTAAGTTTACATTTTAGCGGTTGTAAATGATATTTATATTATTGGGTTGATTCATATTTTGTTTAAAAAAAAAAACAATCTTTGCCGTACCTAATGTAGTTAATGTCTTATATGCAAAAAATATCAAAACACGTATTAACATTACGAGAGAGATTTTTCAAAACTCAATTCTGAAGTAACTCAGAATTGGTGGCTCAAATGGAACAAAATTTTGAATACAGTGGTAAAAAATTACGTTACTGATTACAAATATGTGATAAAGAAGTTGGCTTTTCATTGAAATTTTTGAAGTTGATACTCACTTTAATATGAAGACGACGCTTAACAAAATTTACTAACAACTTTGTAGAAGTCATTATTCCTGGAAAAATAACATCTTACACATGTCTCCAGTGTCAATAGTCTTCGAATACGAACCAGTGTTTCGGTTTTTTTCTGCAACTGTATGTACAGCGCATAACTGTAATATTTTCATTTTTCGGTTTTCTTTTCCATCTATTGTACTTCAGTTTCATCATGCAAGCTTGCTTATTTCCGCTGAAAATAAAGCATGAAGAAAACAAACGATTCCAGCATTTTTGTATTGTTAGTACGGAAAGCAAAACCCGTTTCTTCAAATACAACATAAACACATTTTTGTGGATATTGCACTTTACCTTCCCGCGGCAGTATCTGTTTAAACACTATCTGATATATGGGGCAATAATTTTATTATTATTATATTGTTATATTTCAAATATAATCCGAACCATCTGAGTTTTTTTTTTTTTTTTTTTTGAGTAATCACGATTGCTTGTTGTTCTCATTTGACTGTCCTTGGTGTTACGCTGATTTTATTTTTCCCCCGCCTTCCTCTGCAGCACCACCGTCGGCTGGCCTCTGCAAAAGGTGGCGTCCATGTCCGACACACACTCACGCTTACACACACGCGTACCTTTATACTTATACACACACGTACAAACACACGGGTTTACGCACACGCACTAACTGTACACAAGTGATCGCCCAGGAGGGGAGCAGGCTTGGGGGGACAGGAGCTGTTTCTAGAAACAATAACTCCTATGAGTTTTTTCCTTTCTCATCTCGTGATTGCGAAAAGCATAATTTGAATTCAAAATTTCAGAATTCAAATTACTTTTTTTTTCAATAGATTAATCAATTTGTTTATTTATTGCCTTAAAAAGTCATCAAATAAACAATGTATTCGGTTTCAACAGATCTGAGTAAAATTCAATGAGACAGCATCAAATGATCCAATGAAATAAGAGGAAACTATCTCACGTAGCCCCTCACAATTCGCAATTACGCAAGAGATTGATCTAAATGATAGCTATCAACGCTCAGTGCTTTCCAATACATGGAAGATAAAAGAGCAAACAAAAACATTCATTCGGATTCGAATTTTCAGGAAGGAAAACTAATTCCAATCTTTTTTCCGAATAAAAGAAGTTGTTTTACTTCTTTGTTCAATCAGACAGGAATCGTAATTCCTGGTTTTGACTACGTAAATTCGCATGGAAATTCCTCTTTTTTTCCTCTTGTCATGATTAAAATTTTCGTGAAGCCTTGAAAATTACGCGCTTTTTTTCTTCCTTTCTTGGTATACAGGGTGTCCAGGAAAGGACTCCCTTATTTCAAAATTAAACATCTGGGAAACAAAGGCCGATATTAGAAAAAAATACTACTTTTATGCAGTAAAAATATACTTTTTACTGTGAAACCCATAAAGTGGGGTCGGACGATAATTTCTAGCGTAAATGTAAGTACTTCTGAGAGGTAAAACTACTGATGAAGCGCCTAACTCCTTCGCAGCAAAATTTATGGGGATCTATTGCAATTACAGCGTGCAGCGTCCCCTGTTGGCAATTTTTGCTACTATTTTCCAAGTTTCTGTACATGATTTTTATCTGTTTCGCAATAAGCATCCCGTTTATTTTATTCCAATATTAGCCTTTGTTTTCGAGGTATTTAATTTTGAAATCAGGGTGTCCATTCTTGGAACCCTGTATAAGGAGACAATTTTTGAAAATCAGCCATGGAATTTTTCGATTCAACTAGCGTCCTTTTCCGTAAAAGTCGAAAATAAAATAAAAATAAATTATTACGATAAATCAAAGTAAAAGGAATACAACTGTTGAAAACACAAAAGGTTAGCCTATTTCTCGTACAACGATTTGAACCATACTTATTATTATTTTAACTTTAAAGTCACAAAGGTAAACTCACAAATGCTTAGATCCGGAATAAGTCATAAAACGAAACTAATAAAATGAACGGAAAGAAAATGGCAAAGTGAAAAAATAATGACATCATTTATTTCCTGTAAGCGTACTCATCATTCTTGTTGGTAGTTGTAGAAGTTCATCATTCTTGTTGGTAGTTGTAGAAGTTGATCAGAGCTATAGTTGAAATAAAATACATATTTCATGTTATGCTCTTTAGGGAAAGAAATTCTGTTGTCTATAGTTAAGGAAACTACTATTAAGGAAACCTTAAAAATAGTTTAGTTACAAACTTTAAAAACATATAGATATTTTCAGAATAAGGCTTTTATTTATACGATACACACATTCATACACATTAGGGTGGGGCGAAAAAACACAATTTTGCTTTCAAGTAGCCATAGCGCGTAAAGGTATGCCTTATGAAAGCTTTAAAAAACCCACAAGCAAAACATTGAAATTAAACACATTTAGGACATTTATGTAAATATAGATCTTCCAAAATGCTCGTTACGAACTTTACTTACACAAATAAGACAACTTCTTCTCTTTTACGAATTTAATTTCATACTAAATACAAACACTACAACCATGCACACACGTAACGCATAAGTTAGCACTGAAGTATATGTTCCCGGTCTGGAACTACAACCCAAATTCAAAAAAAAAGAAAAAAAATAGAATACTTTTATTTTTTGAGGAAAAAGCTTAATCTAACAAAATATAAGGACAAAGTAGGTATTTATATGAACGTGTCGCCTTTCTTAGACACAAAAAGGTACATAACACTTCAAATAAATTAAATTAAAAATTATTTTAGACAGAATTGTCAAAAGTTTTATAGTGATGGTATTTTACATTGAGTGAAAAAAATAGAATATTAAAATTAAAACTTGAAAAACATTTTTAAACGAAATAATATCAATATTCTGTAGCTTCATTTTTTGCAAGAATCACATCTTTATTTCTTTCATATTTAAATTCCACCACCTGTTTACATTCAAGGCTACTGATACTGTTTCTAAACCCTCTTCAATGCGACAATGAGTTCAGCTATATTAACGGGCTCTAGGTTTTGAACCTTTTTCTTTAGATTTGACGATGCCACAAATTTTGAATGGTATTGAGATCGGTAGATTTGCTTGACCAGTTTAATACCGAAATACTTCTTTCTGCTTAAAATCTGTGAATCGATTTAGAGATGTGATACGAAGCGGAATCTTACTGAAAGATAAAGGTGTCGCTGAATATGTCCCTGCTGTGCTTCAGAAGAGAGTATCAAGCAGTTATCCAGCATTTCTTAATAAACAGCTGAAGAAACATTGTTTTAAGATACATCTACCATAAAGGATGTCTCAATTTGAGAGAACGTCTCTTACGAAAATTTTCTCAAGCGATTCGCTTTTCTAATGGCAAATCCACAGTTAAAATTCATTTGTTTAGAAATAAAAACATTTATCTTCTCATTTTTTCCAAGCAGTTTTGACTTAGAAATAAGTAAATGTCCAACTTAAATTCAAGAAAGCTGACCATCTCAAAAATAAAGCATGCACAGATAGGAAAGCAGGTGTTGAATTTCTCACTGCACACTTCTCACTGTTGTGAAAAATGTTTTTAGCTCCCTGTTTAAAGATTAATTGAGCGTATTTATAAAGGACATCTTGGCTCCAGTTCGCGTACGGTCCGTCCAAACTGTTTAAGCTCCCAAAAGGAGAGAATAATCCCATGGATTACTTAGCTTTGCAAGGCGAGCAAAATACCATACTTACGAATAGTACAACATGTGCTTATTTTTGAGACATTCGTATTCTCAAACCAATTCGACATGTTCCCATTTTTGAAACAGCCCTATTCTCAGAAATGATATTGTCTGTGCTTTTTCTGATTAGAGCAGTATTTCAAAAATGAGAACACGGTGAATTGATTTTGAGAAAAGGATAATTTCAAAAGTAAGAACTCTTACTTTTTAATTTTGAGCCAAATTGGCTCGGAGCCATTTTGAGCAAGTGATATTCTCAAGAATAAGCGATTTTGTTTCAATTTTAAGAAATCTGTTTTAACAGTTAAAACACTTCTTTCTTCAACAGATATTTCAAATAAAGATTCATCACAGAATAAAATAATTTATCAAACTTGTTGCCCCTAGCTGAGCTACTCTTTGCTCCAGGAGAGTTGGGCACGTCCCTGCTTTAAGTTCATCTTTGGTTTTACTTAGGAGACCCGCAATTGCAACTACAGTTTATGCTATCGTTTGAGCGTAGTTGGCTTGGAAACGATAACTACAGATTCTTTCCAACACTTATGGATGTAAGAGGCATTTTTAAAACTTTCTTTTGGAAAATTCACTGTGATTTGCGTTCATTTCAACCAGCTGTTGCAAACTTTCTACTTCATTTACTTCTGTTATTTTTTAATTGGTTGATCCTTTTATATTCCTTCAAAATCTTCTAGAACGTAGATATTAAATCCTTCTTTTAATCCAAGACTTACTGTTTTGACGTAAACAATTATATATTAAGCAATTTCCTTGTTTCTAATTTTATCACGTTGACGATTCATTTTTAGCAAAAGAATAACGAAAAAATTTCTGAACGCCAAGCTTTATGCTTGGCGCAACCTACACAGTTTACAGGCCTGCAGATATTTTCGCTACTTTTCAAATTTACATTTAATGAATTGATTATTCTAATTGTTTGACCCATATAAAAAATCAATATAATTTTCAAATTTGTTAACCACCCCTATATTGTTAAAATATTACCTTTAAGGTTGCTGAAATTGTTTCACTCATTCATTAATAACATGTTTTACTTTGTTTAATTAGCCTGCATTCATTTTTCCCGACTTAGTGACAAGTTATCCTTAAACAGTTATGTTATTCTTTTTTTTTTAATTTGGGTTGTATAACATGATTTTTCAGAACCTGGAACACTTGCTTGCTCCGACTCAAGCACACGTCCCTCCTCTCTCGCGTTTTCGCAGTCTGGAAAGTGTTTCTCTCACAAGAGGGCGCTTTGAACAACAGTTCTTTTATTAAAAACGCTACTGAAAAACGAAAGTTTACATTTATAATGCCGTAATTAAAGTTTTTATTAAAAACTGTTAATAACATTTTTTTTTTGTATTTTTGCAATAAAAAATATAAATGGTTATGATATTCCATTTGTACTTAAAACACAATTAAAAAATGTTTTATCAGCCTGAAAGAAAATTGCTTTTTACATCACGTTCATCCAAACGTTTCACGAGCTCTTTTTGCCATTTTTCACAAAAATCTTTAGTATGTTCTACACGTTCCCCAGTTATCGTTTCAAAACATATTTGAGATACTTTTTTAAAAAACATCCATGCCATTTAACTTAAAAACTTGAATATCCCAAGCGCTGAAAAAACAAAATTAGCTTTTTCTGTATTATTTAACCAGAAAGAAGTACATTTTTATCTGAATCCATCCTCATTCTGAAAAATTTGCTCACCTCACGATTTCAAGTGTATGATTTCTCTACGTCTCTTTAAAATCTTATCCCAGTATTTCATCGTTTTGATGTCAGCAAAACATTTGGAAATGGTATAAATCCACACCTCCTCATTTTGTAATCCTCATACCTCCTGTTTCCATTCAGAAAAATTCACAAGCAATGAGGCGTTTGTTGCTTTAAAAAAAAGAACAAAAAATTGAATTCTTTTTATACAGAGGCTTAGATTTAGTGAACAGAATGCGAACTTGAATCTTGTTTAGAGACTTATCATAAAACGAGTAATTTATAATTCAATTTGTGTTAGTAGTATATATACTAAGTAAAACATTCTTTTGCACTGATTTATATTTACTTATATTCATTTGCATGTTTTATTGCCACCTCTTGAAAAATAACTGAGAAGTTAGTGCCTTTATTCTAAAACTTAAAACTTCAAAGAGTTAAATAAATATAAATTTTAACAAAAGACTGATTTAAAATAAAATTATTGAATAAAAATTAATTATTTTATTAAAACAGTAACGAATTACACCAATTGAACGGCGAAATTTTGCTGTAATTCTGAAAAGATGTTTTGAACATCACTTTTGATTTTCAAATATCCGCAACTCGTATATTAAGGGATTATTGGATTAAAACGACTTCAAAACACTTTTCGATCAATCAAACTGTAGACATTTGTTGTTGGCAAACGAGAGACTGCTTTCATTTCAATACAAGAAAGAAAAAAAAACTTTAGTGTACACAAAAACTGAAAAAGACATTTTCTTTACAATTTTCAATATACAGTGACCTCTCACTTATACGCGACCAAAGGGGACAACGAAATTTTCGCGCACCAGTGAGATTCGCGCATAAGTGAAAACCCCCGAAATAAGCTTAAATGCAGTAAGTTAGCAACAGTTATATTAATACTAATAGTACACTACTGATACTAATGAATAAATACGCACATAATTTCCATTTATGCATTGTAATTTAATAAAAATGTAAAATTTGAAGTTGCACGTTTTGTCATTTTTTATACACTGTACAGTATGTAAGCGAATTCCACAAAACCTAAAAACTGTCGCGTGATCAGTGTCATAGTCTGTGAGGATACATAAGATTCTCCATAGGCTATGTCAATGCTTTTCGCTTCACCACGACTTTTAGGAAGGTCAACCTTTTCGCATGTAACCCGTTCTCCCCTCTCGATGTCAATCACAAGACTAACTGCACCCCCAATCGCACACTTGCGCGAAAAAAAAACGCGTTCTTGGAAACATTTTGAATAAAGGTGTGTGAAAGCATTCCAAGAGACATGAAGAAGGGTACAAATCTTCCGATAAGCAAAGCGTAAATAGGCGATTTAACTAAAACTTGAAAAAAATTTATCGCGCATAAGTGAAAGGTGCATTTTAGGTTTCGCGTATAAATGAACTAGAGTTAACATTGTTTTCCTATATCGCTGGCCGGGCCCGTGAGAAAAACGCGCTTATAAGTGAAAAACGCGTATATCAGAGGTCGCGTATAAGCGAGAGATCACTGTAATCATCATCATCTTCAGCAAGGACTAGGCTAAAAACCTGTTCCGTCTCCTATGCTCAACCATCATTTTCTAATCCTGGCGAGGCCTTTCAAGCCTTAGGTCTTTCAGTAGAATGCAGCTCTAAGAAGTCTCCCTCGTTTCATAGGTTGGGTATGTTCTTCCCAGTCAATGCAATATTCCTCATTTTTCTACACAAGCTAAAGACTTCGATTATCTTCTAATATCTTCTTTTTTATTTTTTCTATTAGTTCGCAGCCCTCTAGAGACCTCCTCCCTCCCCAGGTATCGCATCTCAACTGCATAGATTCTAATTCTATCTTGGACACTTAGAGTTAATGTATCTGAACCAAGCGGTTCATCTTCATAGCAAAGTGGGAACTACCGGGACCTTACAGAGTCCCAGTTGTATCTCTTCTTGCTTTTTTTTAACTGTTTGAGCGCCGGAAATACGTCGTTACGTTAAAATTTAACGTATCCCAAATCTTCCGCTGACAACTTGCGCTGGGGGGGGGGGTTGAAAAACAGGATTTTCTCCTGGGAGTGTCTTTCTTTCATGTATATTCTGTCACGGTTGTGAATTCAAAACCAAACTCTGCTGTGGTTTAATAAATCCAAAATCCTGACAAAGAGTATAATGACCTTGACCTTCAAAGAATTAAACAAGTTTTTAATTTCATATACAAATTAAAAAAGCTCATTTATATTTTTATTCTCTAAAAATATCCCTTTAAGTTTAACATCAGCACTAAATTTGTATACCCTTACAATTACCATTTAAATAACATTAAATGTTTACTAATCTCAACTATTCATAAACCTGACTTGTGGATAGTAATAGCCAGATTTAGATGAATGTATGTTTAAACTATTCAGTCTCAATGAAATACATGTAACTAAAATCTGGAATTTCAAACTCGAATTCTCGGAAAAAGAGAAACTTTAATGCAGAAAACGTAAGCGTTTGAATTGGTTCATACAAACTATTAACTAAGAGCTTTGTTTATAGTTAAGGAGAGTTAAATAGATCATTAAGCAAACTTAAGTGTGGATTCTTCAGCGTTAAACACACAAACTATTCTTTTCAAGAAATCATCCGTAAAACTTCAACGGACAAAGAAATTCTCCAAGGAAAACATTTTGCAAAGGGACCCCCATGGCTGATAGAATGTTTGCTTACGTTGAAAACTTTTATATGTGCCTATGTTGCAAGTTCTGGTATTTTCAGACAGTTGGGTTTACTGAGTAATTTGTTACAATGTCTAGGAAGGAAGTATACATGATATCTCTTATCCATCATACAGAATGTTTTAACTTGAAATAGTCACGTAAGCAAGTTTAAGAGAGGTTTGAAATGTTTTATTACTAATGGAGAAATGTTGATCTGTTTAGAAAGATTTTCAAATATTTGATTCCTTTGTTTTTGCATCGTGCACTGTTTTTTTTTTTTTTTTTTTTTTTTTTTTGCTGGTCTATACAATGATTTTATATTTACCCAAAACTAACAATAATAATAATAATAATTAAGGGATAAACTGTTTTTCTACGTATAGGGTGTCCTTGAGGTGGTTCAAAAATACATGCAAAGAATATTTTCTCCTAGATAACAGGGCAACCCTCAATATTTTTAGACTTGTGGATAGTAATATACTGAAAGAATTTTAGCTTCCTATTTCAACTGAAAGAGGGTGCTCAACCCCCTCCCTGAAAATTCAAAATAATGGGAAGAGGGTAAAAAATACATTGAACTGAATAAACTATTCTGCATATTATAATATACACTAGTAATATGCATGTACATTGCAATAAAATGATTATTTACAAAAAAAAAAAAAACAGCTGGGGAAATTAAATGTTTCTGAACTTGTAGCATTTTCTATGCTACGGCTTAATGTTAAACTTAGGGTTCTTTGAGCACCCTTTCAAAATTTGATTAGGAAGCTATATTTTTTTACAGCATAATATTATAAGTAAGTCTAAAAAAATAGGGGAGGGGGTCCCGGACTCTAGCTGAAAAAGTTTTTTTCAACCACCCTAGTGTCCCAGAATGCCATGTACAAACTTAGAGTGGAGGTAGAGAACACGAGTGCTGACAAACAAGGATCACTCAGGAACGTAAGATCGCAAACGCAATGCTGACGCACTACATGCACAAGCAGTCAGACACTGAAATATGCAAAAAAGGTAACAAATATTGATAAATTATCACACGAATAAAATATGACCTTACATTTCAGTTATTGAGAAGGGCTTGTTGTAATGTTGGAACTGCAACTGTAAATATGACAGCATACTGATGGCAGCGTCGTAATGTATGACAGCGTCGCAGTGACAGCGTACTGAATGTCGCAACTATGAGCTATTTTAACAAGTTCTCCTTCATTGCTGCATTATCGTTACAACGTGCATATTACAATTACTAGATGCAATTTCAAAATACCACTTTAAACCATTCTTAAAATCTAAAATGCTGTGTAAGATTGTCCTTGTGTAATAAATTTAAGACCTGCTTCAGTACCTGGAATCTATGTCCTGGAGACAGTCATGTAAATCTTTTTCACAAAATTTAAACTAATTTCTTGCGATTAAAATAAATTTAAAAAACTAAAATGATAACTCCTTTTAAAAGAGTTAATAATGTTTTACTGATGTTCAAAAATGTGGATTTGATATAAAAATTTTAACTTCCCAATGCAACGAAAACAATAACTTTAAAATAAATAGTTTCATGTGCTTGCTTTGAAAAATCTTTAAGGATAAGAGTGCCTAAGACCACATCAAAAAATCTATCAGCTATTTATTTCCCATACCATTCAACGATAGTCGTTTCACTTTCGTTTACAATAGTTGTTATGACTTTTCATCTTCAACATCATAAATAAATAATTTTCTTCACAACTAAATATTTCATCAACCATTAAAGAACTGTCTTGCTGAATTTTGTGTTTCAAACTCATCTTTGTTGAATTTTGTAAATCTTCACAAAACTTACACTACTTTCTTGCGTTTAAAATAAAGAAAAAAACTAAGATTATAACTCCTTTCATAGCAGTTAATAAAATGTGAACAAAAATGCGTGCTTATCCTTATCAAAATGTCACAGTTAAACCTAAAGCTCTAATGAAACAGCACAAAACGTAAAGAAATACGAATATCTTATTTTACTTTTATGCATGAAAAAATCATTTTCAATCTTTCTTATATAATACTTCCCCCACAAATATAAAAACATTTGACATTGCATTTTGTGTTTCATGCTGAATAAGATTTCGCTTAAAAAACACGTTTTCCTTTCACTCTTTCTCTTTTTTGCATTGCATCAACTCAAAATTTCTTTTTTATTGAAAACTGCAAAATCATTTTTCCGTTATATAGAATCACTATTGTATACAATATTTCACAAGGCCCTTTTTCCGTGCGTATATTATGACTTTCTCAGTACTTCATAAAACCTGACAAAAAAAGGATCATTTCAAAGATTTTTTTTTTTTTTGTTGCAATTCACATTTCTAAAACTTACTTAAAAATAAATTTGCGATCAATTTTTATTGTTAAATTGCGAACTTTTGCGTGCATTGTGGAAACGCAAACTAGTGCTCTCACCTAGGGAAGAGCAATAACAGTAAAAGTAATTTCGTTGTGAGAAAGTGGCTGTTAATATAAAATAATGTTCACCAATTGTTAAAACGCTCATTAAATTTAAATAAAAGTTTCAATTCCATAAATACTTTCATCAATTGAGGCAGAGAGAAGCAGAGGGATGAAAGTGTAAAAAGCAAAAATTTGGAGTTATCAGTACAAATAGGAAAACCTCTTCTCTGTTTTAGCGTAAGAGATTGTACTACACTGTAAAAACGATACAGAAACGTTTTTGGAAAATAATGGGCAGCTGATGTGCCTAATTTCTGCCGGTAACATATCTTGCAAAAACCAGGAACGTTTTCGGCTAAAATTCACGAACCTTCCTGAAACTATCCTGGAAGCCTCCTGAAAATATCAGAAAGCTTCCCTTAATCGATAAGGTTTCCCTGAGCCAGTCGTTTCTTTGGGACTTTTGAGACTACTGAGGTATATAACAGCGTGGCACCTTCCTGACTTTTCAAGGAAGTTCCAATAGCAGTATCGCAAACATGGCCAAAGATAAGACAGAATTGCAAGTAACAGAATATTTTACTCACTTGCAAAGCTACGACGTCCGTGCACGGATTCGATCCCTTTCGGAGTTTAATCAGTCTGGTCGGATAACTGATACACTTTATAAATACGCTCAGTTAATCTTTAAACTGGGAGCAAAAAATATTTTTCACAGCCGTGAGAAATTTGCATTCGTGCAACTCGTAGTAATTCAGGAAACGTTTTGACCATGATACTTGATTTTTCCCGGATATGGATGAAAGCCATTGAAATCCCGAAACGTTACACGAAAATACTCAGTAACATTTTGGAATTTTTTACAGTGTAGTAGATTTAGAAGAAAAAAAATCAATGAAAGCCTATATAGGATCAGAACTTAAAATTCGTTTTACTCGAGACTTGAAAAAGTCTACTTAGATAATTTTGCTTCTCACTGCATCAATTTTCGAAACGCTCATTTTTCGTGTATGTGTTAGTCTCATGCAACAATTAAACTACCTATAATTTAAACAAACGTCCATTCTGTATTCTTTATGACATTTGCATCGGTGTCGTTCTTATTTATAAACGATATTATAAAAATTGTCAAATATAAACCATTAGAATATTGCCGTACAAATTCGGACAAAAGTACTCAGTATTACTGTGAAAATGTAAAAATACTGCATAACAATTTATAGTGTAATATCAGGGAACAACACTCCAAAAAAATAAGCATATTTTCGATATTGTGGAACTTGTAGTTATTTTTGTGCTACAATAACATACTATTATTTGGAACACAAACATTTATTCACATTAAAGAAACTTATTAGTAAAATTTAAACTCATAGTAACGTGTGGTGCGTGCAAAAACCGCTGCACACAACATTCTTGAGAATACCAGGAGAGATAGAGAGCTGTTTTTCGTGAGCTCTATTTTATGCATGTTTTTGGGTTTGCTATATCCGAAGGTACAGGCCGATTTGGCGAGTGCCAACGGTACCAGGTTGGCTACTGCAGCCGCAATATGTTATCGTAAAAAATAATGCTACTTTTGTACAATCACTTCATTTGGCAATTAGTTGTGTATACAAACCATTGAGAAGAGATAAAATGGAGGGAGTGAAGACTTTCATTCATGAAACCAAAACCCTAAGTCACGAGATAGATTGTAAAGCAAAGCATTGGAAGAAATCAGGTTTTTTTCGCTTGTTTCACGCAAAACGTGCAAACCATTTGTCGTTGTTGAGTCACATGACTTGGGGTCTTTGGGTCAGCTTTTGCTAAGCCAATGATTGGACTTGCTCCCTCCATTTTAATTCCTGCTCTAAGATACAAGCTACCTGCATTTGAAACTGCTCTTCTGCAACTGTACGGGAACTCAAGAAAAGTTAACACCTCCAGTTATTTTTATCAATAAATTTTTGCGTATTAGACTAATTTCAGAGCATACATTTATTGCAGTCAATAATGTATCTGCGTATTGGTTTCGGGCATTTGCAGACCTAGAACATTTCCCTAGAACCTGTCAACCATTATGAATATCGTTAGAATGTGGCGCTATGCTATTGACGAATAGCTATTGCCGCTTGAGAATTTCGATGACCATATTTCTGCCAAATGTATGCACCTAGAGTCTTAGGATGCGAATGGCATTTAATTTAGTTTAGAGCATCCAAGTCAAATAAGTACTCAAGCAGTCTTTAACATTCCGTCTAATTGACTCAAAAGAAAGACAAATTCTGAACGTAAAGACTCAAATTTATGCAACATAACAACTTTTAGAACTAGCCCTGGCTATAGTTCGGTAACTTACTGAATATACCTGCCTTGCCTTCAATCTTCGAGTTGAACCGAACCATTGCTTCGGTCACTCGTCAGGTCAGTGAAAATTCTGCATTAGCTGTCAGTTTGTTTGGCACTCTTGGCTTCCGAGGTTTTCCACCTCCAGCTCAGTCACTCCTATGCCGGGATGATGGTGCTAATAAGCACGAAATTCCGGTCCTCGGATGGAATTGACTGAGCTGTCGTACGCGGCGTTTCATGTACGCGGTAATCATCTGACTGCAATTCTTGTTTGCAAAAACTTTAATTTGTTTCAAAAAAAAATTAAATATTTTTGTTTTTGCTGTTGTTTCATCTCTTTTAAATTTTATTTTGATTTTGCTTATCGTCTTAGTTTTGGGCTCCTTTCTTTAAATAGTGAATTTACGTCACTTGCGCGACTCCAACAAAACACGCGTGTCACACAGTTGCTGTGGTAATCACGTAACGCCAGATATTAGTCTAATTTGATGCAATATTAGAATCAAGCAATCACAGTTCACTGACAGGGGGATTCATACCCCGCCCCCCTCCAGAAAGTAATGCACTTATATGTATGAACACACATGCAGAGACACTAAAATTGCGCTTTTCGGCCTTTAATTTCGGAACATTTCATCTGGGACTATAGACTACAGCGATACTAGATTATAGCATTTTGCCTTGTTCTAGAGCTCTTTGAAAAGGATAGACATTTTATCCGACATTTTGGTTCCAAGACAAAATTGGATCCAACCTCGTTTCTAGTATTTATAAATACGTTATAATATTCGCTGGTTGCTATGTCGTAAAGCAATTGATGATAAGTTGAGAAAAATGTCACTTAAGACTAAATCTAGAAAGTCTTAGTTCACAAATTCAACAAAAACGTATCAAGAAATGTTTACTGTAATAAACCTCATTTTTTCACCTTATTTGTTTTTAATTTGTATAAATTAAATCGTCTTCATCTACAGAATAAAATAATCAAGCATCAATCAGGCAACACATCTAAAGCTTTGACACCACTTTTCTGAAATGAGACTTTTGCACAAATACTATTTTTTTCGCTCGACAATTTTGGAATCAAAATGTCGGATAAGTCAGTTATATACTAGCCTTACAACAACTTGCATGTACTACTAGTTCTTCAGTGCAAATCTTTGCTCGAGAGAGTTTATTCTTAAACTGCCGTTTTTTTTAAGTAATGCATTATCGACTTGTATATTTTTCGCTAAGAGTCACATTTTCATGCTAAATATTTAAAGAAAAAACTCATTGTATTGTTTGAAAATATGGTGTAAATTCACTAGATTACAGCGTTTTGACTTGTCCAACAATTTGCATGCATTACTATAGTGCTTTTGGGCAAATTTTTGTTCTGTTTATTTTGAAACCGCATATTTTTAATGCATTTTTCGACTTATATATATATATATATATATATATATATATATATATATATATATATATATATATATATATATATATATTGCTAACAGTCAAATTTTCATGCTAAAGACTCAGACAAAAAATCCTTGTATTGTTTGAAAATACTGTGTACATTCACTTGATTACAGCTTTTTGCCTTGTTCAACAATTTGCAAGCATTACTAGTGCTTTGATGCAAATGTTTTGTTCTAGAGAATTTATTTTTAAAACATAATGTTTTTTAAGTGCAGCCTATTTTTTAAGTAATGCATTTTTCGACTTGTTTTACAAACAGTCAAATTTTCATGCGAAAGATTTAAACAAAAACTCATTGTATTGTTTGAAAATGTTGTGTACATTCACTAGATTACAGCGTTTTGTCTTGTCCAACAATTTGCATGCATTACTAGTGCTTTAGGTCAAAAGCTTTGCTCTAGATGATTCAATTTTTGAATCATTTTTTCTATGCATGAAAAAGTCTGCATAAAACTAAACAAAGCTATAGTACTTAAAGTCAAAAGTTACTCAACGAGAAAAGGTCATATTCCTTTTAATATCTGTACAGATATTTTTAAATATAAACGAAGAAAATTGCTTAAATAATTTTCTTTCTAAAATATTATTAACAATTAACCACACGAAAATCTTACGAACATAATTACTAACTCATTATTATGCACTTTAATAATTGAAAGCTGAAACTATTCATTTAAATGCACCTTAACTATTTTAAGTACTCTTAGCTTGGAAGAATTTGACTTCTTCCCTTTTTGCTTCCCCAATGCTATATTTTCAATTAACTTAATGATGTGGAACGCGTGAGAAATTCATTTACAAACTGTTTCCATTTGTGAAAATTCCTTTCTTCAAATGATTAACTCACTAAAGATATTTCTATGAATGTGGAGAGCATAAACTTTCCTTCCATTTCGTTAACATATGAATACATTAATCATAAGAATGTCACCGATTAACCAACACAACTATTTCAAGTTTAATTATCAATTTAATGACAGGAAATATACTAATATTCCGTTGCTACATCATGTTAATAAGTAGTTTGCCTTGTGGGAATAATTCTTTTCAAACCTTCTATTGTGTCGAATGAACTTATTAATAAATTTCTAAAATCTAGAACGCTTAGTTTAACCTTATGTGATCTTTTATGAATATAATATATGCTACCTCTTATATATTGTATGTATGTTACTGTTAAAGTTTGAAATTTATCATTTCATACAATAACTAGATAGTTTATGAAATCACTAGACAAGACAGTTAAAGTAGGGTAAAAGTTTTGAATCCAATGATAAATACACTGTAAAAAAATTCCGAAACGTTACTGAGTAGTTACTGAGTATTTCCGTGTAACATGTCGGGATTTCAATGGTTTTTTTCCACTTCCTGGAAAAATCAAGTATCATTGTCAAAACGTTTCCTGAATTGCTACAATTTGCAGGAATGCACACTTCTCACTGGTGCAAAAAATATTTTTAGCTGCCAGTTTAAAGATTTACGTTGCGTATTTATGAAGTAGAATGGGCTTCATGTTAATTACGGCCCGTCCATGCTAATTAAGCCCCCAAAGGGAGCGAATAAGTATGGAATACGCTGCTTTGCAAGAGTTGCAGACGAGGAAAATTCTCGATACCTGCTTGCAATTCTGGCTTAGCTGCGGCCCTGTTTGCAATACTGCTTATGGAACTTTCTTAATAAATCAGGAAGGCGCCAAGCAGTTATATTATACCTTTTAAAGTTTACTCTACAGTTCCAGAGACACGACTGGCTTCAAGCGGGAAGGTTTCTGAATTTTTAAGGAGGTTTCCGAGATAATTTCAGGAAGGTTGCTGAATATTAGCGGAAAACGTTCCAGGTTTTTGCAAGATATATTACTGACAGAAATTGGGCACATCAGCTGTCCACTATTTTCCAGGAACGTTTCTGAATCGTTTTTACAGTGTAGGTATGCTATAGAATAACGAATACTTGATCGATGAAGTATGGAATACGGCTTTCAAAAGTTTTTTGAGCCGATAATAGCTCGTTTTAGTCAGTCTTGAACCACTTATAGCTGCTCTGAAATGACGTGTTGTGTGTTGTCTGCGTGTGTGTGTTATTAATCAACTAATCTATTTATCAAAAAGTTGAACATAAAAATTTCAAACCTCATTGGCTGCAAAAGAACTTTTATCCAGGAGTCAGCGACGCAGATTAAAAAAACTCTCCAAATGCTCGCGAAATTTCATTGCTATAACTATCTACCACAAGCAAAAAAAAAAATCTGTCTGTTTTTGCCTTCTATACACTGTAAAAAAATTCTGAAACGTTACTGGATATTTACGTTTACGTTTCGGGATTACGTTACTGGATATTACGTACACATATTTACGTGTTACGTTTCGGGATTTTAATGATTCTTATCTACTTACTGGAAAAATCAAGTATCATTGTCAAAACGTTTCTCGAATGGTTACAAGTTGCACGAATGCAGACTTTTCGCTGTTGCGAAAAATATTTTTACCTCCCAGTTTGAAGATTGACTGAGCGTATTTATAGAGTGTATCGGCTACCATTAAATTACGGCCTGTCCGTGATAATTAAACTCCCACAGGGAGCGAATAAGTATGGACTGCGTTCACTGTAAAAAAATTCCGTGGAACGTTGCAGGATTTCATGGGTTTTCACCTATTTCCCCGTAAAAACGAGTATCTTCGCAAAAAAAATTCTTGAATTGCTACAAGTGGCACAAATAATTACTCCTTTATAGTGTTAAAAATACTTTCAGCTACCAGTCTAAAGATTGACTTAGAGTACTTATTAAGCTTATCGTCTTAAGTTCAGTTATGGCCATTCCAGCGGATTATAGCTTTCAATGAGAGCAAATAAATCTCTGGATAGCTGCAACTTTGCGAAACGAGAATTGCAGGCAAGGGAGGCGCTTGGCTCTTACCTGCAATTCTGCTTTGGCCATGGTTGCATTTGATGCTTCTGGAGCTTTCTTCACCGTTAACCTAACCACACGCCATAAACCTGCAATTCTGCTTTGGCCATGGTTGCATTTGATGCTTCTGGAGCTTTCTTCACCGTTAACCTAACCACACGCCATAAACCGCGAGGTTCATTAACTCGTAGTTGGGATTGTTACCGCGAGGTTAAAATTTCGGTATTTACCTGCGAAAAACACCTCGGAATTTCTCAACAAGAAGTTACTCAACCAAACTTCATGCGGTTATAAGCGCAGACACCCTATTGGCTAATAAAGATCATATGATTTTTACACGTTTTCTTCTTCGTATTTCAGCTCTGCGCTTGTGCAGAGTTCCTGGTAGAGGTAAAGCCGATCTTTGCTCGTTGTGTTGCTGTCATAAGCCTGATAACTTTTTTATCTTTTTATATAAAGTAGCTTGTTGGTAAAGAAAATGGAAATAGGTAACAAAAAAGATCGCGTCATCTCTATATACGCGTCTCTGAGTTCTAAAAACTCGATGTATTGCAGTTGCCGTATGCGAAGTTGCACTCGGTCCGCCATTGTTTCAAATGTTTACTTGTAAAATGCGCATGCTTAGAAGGCAAACCAAGCCCTTAACCTTGCTTCCGGAGCTTGGTTAGGTTTTCCAACCACGCCTGGTTTCGAAAACCTGTCAGCGCATAGTTGAAGTTAACGGTGAATACAGAAGAAGGGGATAACCGCAGGTTAAGCGCTTAACCGCATAGTTCAGTTAATGGTGAATACAGCGGTTAGTAACTCTAAAAGGTTCTAACTAGTTGTATTAAACCCACCGTAATTCAATTATAAGCTGACATTAACTGGTGCGATCTCCATGTTCTTCAGAAAGATTCAAGGATACTTTCAGGAAGGTTACTGATTTATAGCGGAAAACAATCCTGGTTTCTGCGAGTTATGTAACTGGCAGAAATTAGGCACAACAGCTGCCCATTATTTTCCAGAAACGTTTCTGAATCGTTTTTACAGAGTTGCTTTGCAAGAATTGCAGGCGAGTAAAATATTCGTTACTTTCTCGCTTAGCTTTGATCATATTTGCAATAATGCTTTCGGAACTTCCCTGATAAATCAGGAAGATACCAAGCTATTATGTTATACGTTTCAGTTTACTCTAATTTTCCAGAGACTCAACTGGCTTTTAACGGGAAGATTTCTGAATTTTTCAGGAGGGTTTCCAGAATAATATCAGGAAGATTTCTGAATTTTTCAGGAGGGTTTCCATTATAATATCAGGAAGGTTACTGAATTTTAGCGGAAAACGTTCCTGGATTCTGCAAGATATGTTACTGGTAGAAATTGGGCACATCAGCTGCCCATTGTTTCCCAGGAACGTTTCTGAAACGTGTTTACAGTGTAATGTTTGCTCGTTAAAAATGTCATCCGAGAATCTAGAGGCAAATTTAAAACGTTAATTTAAATCATATGCTGTTGAAACTCCATACGAATTTTGCGAATTTTGAAAATGCCGCATTTTTAACCATGAAGACCTAAACGTTATGTGCTTCGAGATCCTTCCTGTAATCTATATCATTGGGTGAATAAAATCTAGCAAATGTTTTAAATGTTCGTCGAAACCAAGTGAAATTTTGCACAAAAAAGTTATACAAAGAATATATTTAAAGGAAAAAAACCTCAAAGAGTGGATGCTAGTACCAAGTTTTACTGCATAAAACGCAGATATTCTTATGTAACAACACGAATAAAAATTGTAATACGTAGTGAAGTCTGGAACAAAAATTTTGAGGTGCAAGAGAACCAAGAAAATGTTCTCCCCTGAGCTATGTATATCCGGACCTCTTCTGGATTTCCGTTTCAGTTTTGTTGCTTCATTCTCAAGTAGAAAAAGTATTGTATTCTGCTGAAGAAATCAAAGTTTTATAAAAATGTTATAGGATTATTTTTCCTTCACAAAGAAATAGAATGTTCCCTTCGAAATAGTAAAATAACTCGACTTTTGTGTCCTCTAAATCACTATATGTTCTAAAATTGCAATTACTTAAATAGCCCCAAAATATTTGCTGACGACAAATATGAGATAGGGTTTACCACTTAAAAAGAAGAGAAACCCATTGTTCGAAATAACAGGGTTTTCACAAAACATTTTCTTCCGTTTTTGTCGTCTAATTCAACCGCTCTTCTTAATAATAAGTTCATACATTTGTGTGAACAGTTCAGGCCGAATTACGGAATGTAAGGAGCTTAGATTTAATGGCGAGAAAAGGAAGAATTTGTTTTTACTTTTCTTTTGATAAAGAAAACTCATGATAATTTGCTCGGGGATAGACAAAATTATTATTTCGACTGTCCATACATTCTTAGGTGCATATGCTAGTGCAGATGGGCCGAAAAAACAACTCAACATTCATCCGGGGTTGAGTAAAATAGAAATGTAGGTCGAAATTTGAGGGTTTTTTATTTTTTTATTTATATTTTTTGAGCAATCATGATTGTTTATTGTTCTCATTTGACTGTTTTGATGCTCCTATGATTTTATTTTCTCACCGCCTCCCTCTGCCAACACCACAGTCGAGCAGCCTCACGATGCTGCTCCTCTAGTGAAAACCGTCTCCAGGTTACGTCTGTATCCAACATACACACGCATACATACACACACCTGCACACACACATACACACACACTCATGCCTGCACACAGACACAAACATGAACACTGCAGAACAATGAAAAAACTTGACACTGCAGAACAAGAGAATATTTATTTAGATTCAATCACGCGACCTCCCCTCTGTGCTCTTGCGACTTGAATGAACTTCAGACTGTTGATCATGTTTTATTCTTTTGTCCTCAGTATGACTTTCTTCGATATGAACTTTATAAACAAGTTATAACAAGTGGACTAACATGGCCTCGAAAACTGAAAAATTTGCTTGCACCTGAGTACATTGTGCAATTCCTTGAATTTATTCACAGTGTTCCTTTTCTTTGTCTTTGAATTTGCAATCTGTTTTTCATCTTTGTCTGTCGCTGTAAGGGTATACGCCCAAAATGTCGCGGCCAAAATGTCGCGGGCCAAAATGTCGCGGCCAAAATGTCGCGGGCCAAAATGTCGCGGCCAAAATGTCGCGGGCCAAAATGTCGCGGCCAAAATGTCGCCGGTCCAAAATTTCGCCGTCCCAAAATGTCGCCAGTCCAAAATGTCGCCGGTCCAAAATGTCGCCGGTTCAAAATGTCGCCGTCCCAAAATGTCGCCGTCCCAAAATGTCGCCAGTCCAAAATGTCGCCAGTCGAAAATGTCGCCAGTCCAAAATGTCGCCAGTCCACAATGTCGCCGGCCCAAAATGTCGCCAGTCCAAAATATCGCCGGTTCAAAATGTCGCCAGTCCAAAATGTCGCCGGTCCAAAATGTCGCCGGCCCAAAATTTGCTAGTTCAATTGGTACGAAAAATTTAAATGTACGTCGATGCTTTTCAGCATAAAAGTTGCGAAAGAATATTAATTACCTTTCAAAGTAAGTTCCTTCAAAAATTCCAAACGTTTTCTCCTGTCTTAATTCGTAAGCATCAGATTAATTCCAGAAAATTAATAGTTTTCAGAAAAACATACGTTTTTCTGTATACTATTAAGAACGTAAACATGCGAAAGGCTGCTGCAACGGATTTCTCTTTCTCGTTTAATCTGATTAATAATAATACTCAAGATGTAAAGCAAAGGATCAAGATGTAACGCAAGGATTCAGACAAAAAATTAGTATGGAAGTAAAACTAAACTGTTCTAAAGGCGAATGAAAGAATAGTGAGGCGCTATGTGAATATGGCAAGAGAATAGGCGGTTTGTATTTTTTGGCGTAATGAAGTAAAAACAAATAACTCCTTCACTCTAGCATATTATTACCTTAGCGACAAGTCAGTAATTTAGGGGATCAGGTGGAATGGCCCCCGACTTTGAATTTTTTTTATATATATACAAGTGGAAGTGCTTTTTATAGCAATCCTATGAAATTTGCATTGGTTATATGCCCGTTATCCTCCCTCTCCCCTTTCACTAGAAAAATTCGAAATCACGGGCCAGGGTGGAAATCAAGTAGAAAGGTATCTTAATGAAATTTAATTTTCTCATAGATTTTTTAACATCACCCTAAGAACTGTAAAAAAAAAAAACTGTACGTTTTCAGTGAGATATACGTTGGTTAAAGTAAGATCAAAACTGTTCTGAGACTTTTTCTGGAAATGAAACTGAAGAAGTTTAACAAGACTGCTCGAGACCTTCCTCTGATAGGACATTTGTATGTCCTTTGCGACCGGGATTTTGGGACAGCAAAACAAATGTTTAACAGAGATGACAGATTATTGCCGTGGAAACTGTCTTATGAGTAAAATTCTGAAATTACGTCGAAATCTTCACTGTCAAATCTTTTGAAATCAATGAAACCCGTAATTGCTAAAACAGGTGTCTTTCACTCAGATTTTTGAAAAACGACTCTACGCGATGACAAATATTTTCAATTCTCAACATTCATGAAATTTATACATTCGATAGAACATCAAGGGGGACAATTTCAGAACAGCTATTTTATTAGAGGTTTTCAAGAGGATAATTTCATGCTTGCGAAGTAGCGCTTGTCAGCTGAATCACATTTTCCAATTTTAAATAGAAAAGAAAAAATTTCACAATGTAGGGTGAAATAACTGATATCAATGAGATTATTCAGATCAATTTTGACCTAGACTTATTTTTAAAATGAGTTTCAAAAAGTAATAGTTCTAGCTCAATATAGCTTGGTAATTCAGAAAGAAAAGAATACTGATAATAATAATAATAAACAAATAAGTTTTCCCCTCTCAGAAAAAAATGCTGTTTTAATTATTGAATTTTTACTACGCAAATTGTATAAGAATGCAAACTCAGTTTTTATTTAACACCCACGCTAGTTAAAGTGCTACAAAAATGAGAGGAATACACGGCTAATTTAGATTTTATTGATATCTTGCTCAACCAGTATATTTTTCATTGTTTATTTAATTACACTGACTCACGTAAACGATTACGAAACTCAACTTAGAACGAAAATAAGGCTTGTTTTCGTTTAATTTCACTTGCATACTACATTTTTGTATGAATCCTCGCATTACTTCTTGAGATATAGCAGTCACATAAAACGATTAAAAATATTCGGTGATCCATCCTTTTTGGGATGACTGAAGCCAAAAATAAATGAGCAACTCGCCCTTTAAGATATACCTGTAGACCAAATTTTGTCTTAACCCTTGTACAGTAGACCCTCGTTTTACGCGGGTGTTATGTTCCACGGAAATGCTGCGTAAATCGAAACCGCGTAAATTGAGACCTAATATCAAAAATAGGGAATGGGTTCAAAATAGGGATTAGGTTCCGTAGATAAAAAAAAATACTTCATTCTAGTGATGACTAATTGTATGAAAAGTTTAATGTGTACTTATATCGATTTTTATGCATAATATGCATAAAGAAAACAAACTAATTTCGTGTTCTGTTTATGAAGAAGAGCTGGCTATGATAGTCTTTTGGTAGTCATTAAGAATTTTTCCTCTAATTCTTTGCTGAGCATTAACGCATCCATGACCACTTGCGTCATTTCCTTGATAAAATCTTCCTTTACTAACAAATCAGAAAAAAGATTATTTCTATTGTCTACGAATGGTTCAAAATTTTCAATGTGAGTGTTTTTGGTTGTGTGTCACCGGAGTCGGTATCCTCGTTGGTTTTGACCTCCTTTGTCACTCCTAAAAGCTCTTCTTCCAGTGAGTTTTGAACTGTGTGAGTTTAATCACTTTACTTCTATAATGGAAAAAGCTCTGGAACAAATCGCATAAAATGTCACCAAGGACCCAAGTTCGATTATTAGCACGCCAAAATGCAGTTAGTTACAAGTAATCTGCAATCTATAGGAGCTTGGGTTTTGAAAGAGAGGAAAATGTTACCTGTTTGCATTGCCGCATCAGCGTAAAACCGAAACTCATCTGCGTAAATAAAATAAAGGTGTCAAATCTTCAACCGCGTATAATCGAAACCGCGTAAAATAAACCTGCTGAAAACGAGGGTCTACTGTATTACTTTTTGAGATATATCAGTCACAGATAAAAAAAAAAAAGAAAGGAAAAAAAAAACATTCGATTGCTCCACCCTCTGGTGTTATTGACCCCAAAATCTGTCCCCCTGCTGCTTCCTAACATTTTATTTGATTCCGTTCATCATTTTTTGAGCAATGACAGTCACGCATATCGATGAAAACGTTCAGTTACTCCACTATCTTGAACGAATTGACGCAAAAAAACCACGCAGCCCTAAATCATATATGGGTACTTGCGGGTATCGTTCGAATTCTTACCACAGGTTTTGACGTAGAATGGCCCCAAAAAATCGGTCACATACAAACGCACACTATTCTTGAAGAAAAGTTTTAAAAAATTTATCGAACGTCAGAACTGAACGCCGTCAGAACGTTTTACAGTTGGTAGATAGCGAGTCACAAGAAATAAGATAACGTAACGCTTGTATTCTATTTGTTGCTGAAAAACAGCCGAGAGTTGCGAATCAAAACGGAATAATCTTTTTAGAATTCATCAAGAAACTCAGTTAGTTCAGTCCCATTTTTAACGAAGACATTCATTAAAGGCAGTAATCATTTATTCTGCAAATTTGGTGTTAAACAGCATTTTTGTACATTTGCATTTTTCTTACCAACTGAATGAGCGAATTTTGGTTCTACGACATTTTGGCCCGGCGACATTTTGGACAGGCGACATTTTGGCCCAGCGACATTTTGGCCCGGCGACATTTTGGACCGGCGACATTTCGGCCCGGCGACATTTTGGGCCGGCGACATTTTGGCCAGGCGACATTTTGGCCTGGCGACATTTTTTACCGGCGACATTTCGGCCCGGCGACATTTTGGATCGGCGACATTTTGGTCTGGCGACATTTTGGACAAGCGACATTTTGGACCGGCGACATTTTGGCCTGGCGACATTTTGGACAAGCGACATTTCGACCCGGCGACATTTTGGACCGGCGACATTTTGGCCGCGACATTTTGTCCCGCGACATTTCGGTGGCGACATTTTGACCCCAAACCGCTGTAAGGATACTTGATTTACGTTTTGTTTTCTATGCATCTTTAGCTGAATGTAATAGATTGTGGATGCATGTGGTATGACATGCGTCATGGAGCATGCTGTAAATATATTATTTAATATAAAAAAACAGACACAAACACCCATGCATACATACACTTACATACACACACACTCATGCCTGCATACAGACGCAAACACACATGCATGCATACACATACTTATACACACACACATACCCACACACTCATGCCTCGACACAAACACATACGCCTACATACACACACTCGTGATTGCGAAAAACATAATTTGAATTCAAAACGCCATAATTCAAATTAATTTACTTTTTTTTTATTACAATATTTCCTGTACTACGTAAAAGGAAGTAAAATGTAAAAACCTTAGAGCAGGAATTAGTTATAATATCGACATTACATTTTTACGCATGTTGACCTGTTGATTGGACTCCCTTTAAATTCAGGCAACCTGTTTTGCAGCGAAGCAGAAGAAAGTGAGTGTGTTTCGACGCTTTTGGCATATTTTCTTTCACTTGGCGAAGAACTGATGAATGAGGAAGATTAACGAAGAGGGGAGAGATAGGGGGGACAGACAAACAGTTCTGCTACGGTCTCTATGACTCATCAGAAAAAGAAGGTAAAGCATCCTTTATCTTTGTATTTGTATTCAAGAATGTGCCTTATATTATCGTTAGAATATCTAAATGATTTTTATAGTGCGCTAAGTGCCAGTGAAATTCATAGAACTACACTGGCGTAAGAAATTAAGAGAATTTTCAGATTTGGTTAATTATTTCAAGAACTACTGGACCGATTTTAATGAAATTTGGCATGTTCATAAATTAAAACAATACAAATACAAATACAAATACAAATGTGACGACCAGCAACAGGCTCTGGGCCCAGCTAGGCTGGTCCTAGTCAATTAATTAGTCCCCAATGGCCCTCTTAAAGCTATCCACTCCCTTGCACATTACCGCCTCTTCCGGTAAGCTATTCCAAGTGCCCACGACCCTGCTAAAGTAGTAGTTTTTCCTGATTTCCAAGTTAGCCTGAGATTTAAATAGCTTAAAACAATGACCCCTTGTCCTGCTTTCCCCGCAAAAATTTAATCCATTTACATCTTTCATTTTGATAAATTTAAATAACTGAATCATGTCCCCTCTGACTCTCCTTTGCTCCAGGCTATACATGTTAAGCCTATTAAGTCTGGTATCATAATCTAAATCTGAGAGTCCCTTTATTAATTTAGTTACCCTTCTTTGAACCCTTTCCAATACAAAAATATCTTTCTTCAGATAAGGCGACCAAAACTGAACAGCATACTCCAAATGAGGTCTTACTAAACTCCTATATAAAGGCAGAAGAACTTTCTTAGATTTGTTTGAAATAGATCTATTGATGAACCCAAGCATTTTGTTGGCTTTGTTACTAGCAATACTGCACTGTTGACTAAACTTGAAGTCCTGATTAATAAGGATACCCAGATCCATAACATTTTCTGCCTGATTTATGACTGAACCCTCTAAACGATATCTCATACGCTTATTTCCATGACCTAAGTGTAGCAGTTGACATTTCCCTACATTAACTGCCATACCCCATTTATCTTCCCGCTTAGTAATATGATCTAAATCCTCTTGCAGCTGTTTTACTTGTTCTTCATTTTCGACAATCCCCATAACTTTTACATCGTCAGCAAAACAATTCATGCTTCCAGAAATATTTTCATTGATGTCATTCATAAATATAATAAACAAAAGAGGCCCTAAAACTGATCCCTGAGGAACCCCACTTAAAACATCACTCCAATTAGAAGGATTTCCTCTCACAACTACTCTTTGCTTCCTACCAGTAAGCCAATTTCTAACCCAAAGTAAAGTTTTTCCTCCTATTCCAATGTCAGCTAACTTGCTGAGAAGAGCAACATGCGGTACCTTGTCAAAAGCTTTTTGAAAATCAATATAAACAACATCCACACATTTTATGTTATCTAAAGTTGAGGTAACCTTGTCGTAGAAATGCAATAAATTAGTAGTACAGGATTTACCTTTCCTGAAACCATACTGCAAACTAGTCAACAGACAATTAGTCTCTAAGAACTTCATGATCTTAATTTTGATCAAAGTTTCGAAAATCTTACAAATCACCGAAGTCAAACTTACAGGTCTATAATTCCCAGCAATACCTTTAGACCCCTTCTTGAAGAGTGGCGTTATGTTAGCCAGCTTCCAGTCCTCTGGCACCGTCCCCGAGTTATAAGAAGCATTGAAAATATTCAAAATAACATCCACTAATTCCTCTGCACATTCAACTAAAATTTTTGGATAAATATTATCTGGTCCCGGAGCTTTAGTTGCTTTAATCTTTTTCAAATGAAATAAAACCTCCTCCCTGGAAAATACAAAATCCTCAAGCTGTATAATAGCTTGTGTCTTGTTAGTGTCAACTGTTGAGATACAGTTATCGTTAAACACACTGGAAAAAAAGTTATTTAGAACATTTGCAATATCCCTATCGTTTTGGATTAAATTTCCATGCTCATCAACCAAAGGCCCAATTTGACTGTTTCGAGCTTTCCCAGAATTAGCGTAAGCAAAAAACCTCTTAGGGTTCCCATCAATGTCATCTGCCAGCCTTTGCTCCAATTCCCTTTTCTGAATCCGTACCAAATACTTAAAATTTCGCCTTGCCTTACCATACTGGAGCCTCTCTGCACTCTGACCAGTTTCTTTAAACTTACGAAAAGTGGCTTGCTTATACTTAAGAGCTTGTTTAGTCTCCCTGGAGAACCACATGGGCCAAATTTTGGTACTAACACCTTTTCTCCTAAATGGAACATAGTCCCCAACGGTTTTAGCAAGTTTATCCTTAAATTCCGTCCACTGCTGATCTACGTCGCTATTTTCCAACCCTGACGAAAAAACCTCTTTCAAGCTCTGCCTAAGTGCAACAAAATCAGTGTTTCTGAAATTGGGCACAAACCTAAAATTATCATCTTTGCACACTTCAAATTTAACCCGGAACCTAATGCTGTTATGATCACTATCTCCAATATGCTCTCCCACACTCAACCCCTGAACAAAACTACCTATGTCACAAAAAACTAGATCCAAAATTGCCTCCTCTCGAGTTCCCTGAGTTACAACTTGATCTAAGAAACAGTCACCAATTACTTTTAAAAATTCCTCTTCTTTGCCATTACCAGGATAAAAATTATTCCAATCAATACCCGGAAAATTGAAATCCCCCATTATGATAACTGATCCCTTACTGGACATGTCACTAATAATACGGTACATCTGTTCATCTTGTCCCTGGTTTGAATTAGGTGGCCTATAAATGTTTCCAAAGCGTAGCTTTTTGCCCTTACTGCTCGTCAACTCCAGCCAAACCATATCAATATCAGTAGGCTTATCATTTATGACCAATTCATTGCAAATAAAATTATCTCTAACATAAAATAAAACCCCACCACCTCTTTTACCTACTCTATCCTGTCTGAACAAATTATACCCAGCAATATGTAATAACTCTGCATCAGATTCGGTAGCCCATGTCTCTGTAATTCCAATAACATCCAACTTCTCATCCATAACTATGCTATTCAATTCATCCATCTTATTCCTAATACTGCGAGCATTGGTATAGAAAACTTTAAGCATGCCTAAGTTGCTTTTATTTAACACCCTGAAATTTCCTAAATTACAATTGTTAACATTACTACTCTTGTTCGTCACTTTATTTCCATTTCTAGCAATACCCAAAAAAATTTCATTCTCTCGATACCTGATGCTTGAACCATGCCCCCCATTCCAACTTAGTTTTTTGACTCCGAAGCCCTTAAAATTAATCCACTAACCATTTTGACCCCTGTAGAGCTCAGATGCAGGCCATCCCTAGCAATCCAATCCCGTTTACAATGACTCCATACATCAATAAACCTGATACTGCGCTTTTCGCAAATTGACTTCAGTAGCAAGTTCATACACCTCGCACGTTGATTTAGCCAGCTCCTGTGCACTCCATACCTGGGAAGCAAACCAACCACTTGGACATTCGTCGAAAAGCTGGTTGCTTTATCCAACAGGGATTCCCATTCCCTAGAAAACTCCTCATTTTTACTGTGGCCTACATCATTTGTTCCCACCCACAAAGTAACCATGTCCTCCTTATTCAATACTCCCTTCTTTTCAGCAACCATATTAACGTCTTTTACCCGAGCCCCTGGTAAACAACACCTAGCCACCTTACGCTTTACTCTCCCAACTGTGTTACCCACCTCCCTTACCATAGAGTCCCCCAAAATTACACCCTTAGTTTCCCAATCTAACTCCTCATTTGAAACTTCCCCCTGTATCTCTGGAACATTTATACCCTCTACAACTGGCCTACACCCTAATGCTAACTGGGCTTCCAAAACTAGCATCTTAAGTCTTAAGTCTGAGAGTTCAGCACATTTAGTGCAAATATAATCCTCCTCAAAAACAGACTCATTTTCCCCCTTATACAGGCAGAACATATGACATAAATCACAAGAGATCCACCTGTCCCCCTTCCCACTCTTTACCTCTTTCATAATGCATATAACACCCATTTCTACTCAGTGAATATGTTCCAAAAGGCAAAACAGAAAGATAAAAATGCAAAAAAACACAGAATAAATAATAAAAACAACAGTAAATAAACAGAGTTGCTACACCCAATAAAGTACACAAGATCAAAAACCAGGAGATCACCACATGTTAGGCTTAGCTCCAAAAAATGCAAAAACACTTCAAGAATACAATAACAGCAAAAATGAGCCCCCAAAACACAATAAAACTAAATTACATGATAAAGTGAAGTAAAAAAACCTAAAACTAGACAGTAATAATGAAAAATTATGGTAAGAAAACACTTATCAAATTAGCAGCAATAACACTCCCTGCATCACAGGCGCCCTCTGATACAAAACAAATAACCTTTTAAAATTTAAAATACACACGCATGATCATAAATAACACTCGTTAGAGTAGGATGGTATGAAAGAGCGGTTTAAAAATTGAACAAAAAATTTGGTTTGTAGAGGGTATGGTTCCCTCTAACAGACATATAAGACTCGCAGTGTGACTCCATACTAGAAATGAAGCAATTTATGGTATCCGGAAGCAATTGTTTCCACTCGTTCAACAACGCTGTACTCAGGCTATGGAGGGTCCCCGGAGGGGTGTTGCGAGTTGCTATTGCCCTCCCGAGAGCGTCCCAGACATGCTCTATAGGATTGGATTCTAGAGATCTACTTGGCCAATCCATCGAGTGAATATTCTCACTTTCTACAAATACGTCAACCAGAAGAATTGTATGTGGTCTTGTGTTAACATCCATTAAGATTAACTCAAAGCTAACAGCGCCCCTCAAGAGGTGAGCATAGGGCTCCAAGACCACATCCCTATACCTCGCAACTGACACAGAGCCTCTCTCAAAGACATGGAGGGGTGTGAGGCCATCCATAATGATGCCTGCCCAGACCGTCGAACCACCACCGCCATAATGGTAGATTGCTCAGATATTGGAGGGCAGGTAACGAGTCCCGGATCAGCTTAACCTACTATTATTGTAATACTCTCGTATGGATAGAAGCAGCTGTATGTATGTACCAAATTTCTTAAAAATCGGTCCAGTAGTTCTGGAGATAATTGACCAAGTCTGAAAATTCTCCTAATTTCTTACTTCAGTACAGATTTGATGTATAAAAATAAAAACTTTGTGCCAATAGCAATGTCCTTATTTTCATTATTCTGAACTTGAGTACGATCACGGAATATAATTATAGATCATATGATTTTACTAAATATAACCAAAAAACAACGTCATCACACCTGGAGTCTCACAACTGGAGGGAACAAGTCATTGGCTTAGGAAATATTGAAGCAAGATCTTAGGTCCCATGGTTCAACTTCGAGGAATAGGGGACACGTTTTACGTGAAATGAGCGGAAGAAACCTAATTTCTTCCAATGCTTTACTTTCAAATGTATCATGACATAGAATCCTTGCTTCAGGAATTAAAGGTTTCACTCACTCCATCTTTTGTTCCTTCTCAGTCGTAAAACTAATAGTGGCTGGCGCCGTTTTTGACACCACGTGGACCCTCCATGAATCATGCATTTTAAATTACGACGGATGTGCCATTAATTTCTACGTTGGCGTTTTTGATAAGTTTTATTCGAACTTCGGAAAATCCAAGGAAAACTGTTTGAAATCAAAAGATGATATAGTAAATCATTGACGTGTCTTGGTGGGGGTGTCTCTAACAAAATAATACACATAAATAAAAAGTTCTTGAATTTTCATACTTACTTAAAAGTTAGGATGGACAGACGCATCGATCAGCTGACGCATTTCCCCGTCTCGAAACCCTACTTTCAAACTTATTCAAATTGCTTGTGAAGATTTTTAAAGACAAGGTAATCCTTCTTTATTTGAGGTTGTTGTTGTTGCTGTTTTCCTGCTTTTTAGTCACAGTAGGCAAAAAAAAAAAAGAAAAACTTAAAATTTTTATAATCAAAACAAAACTTTGCGTTCGAAAGTTAGAGATAGTTTTGAAAAGTTTAGACACTTTCGCATTTATCGCTATGAATTCTTTGGCCAGAATGAAAGAGTTTTCAGACATGGAAGAAAAATTGCTTTTTATTTTGAAAAACATTCAAACTTTGAGACAAAAACTGAACTTAAGACTATTTGATTTCAAGAGAAAAACGTCTGCTCTTTTTCCCTTTTTCTTAGCAGAAAAAAAATATTCTTGACCTTAGTACTTCCAACTGCACTTTTGTACCATTTTCATCTCTGATTTTAAAAGTTGTTGATAATATAAACTATAAACATTTTTTATGATCTACCGCATAAAAAACTGAAGCAAATCAAGCTACGTGATATTAAATTTCTCTCATCTCATAATTTAAAAGCATTTTTTATAACTAGATACGACGACTGAGGCACCACCCCCCCGTAATACTACATGCCTCTCGCTTTCTTGCTTTTAACACAGAACAAAAGCGAGCTCAAAACTGTTCGAAAATCGCTGTAGTTTATCTGAGAAATTAGAAACTAATGGCAGAGAAATTAACAATTGGTAAATTCTTAAATTTAAGTTTAGAAATTAAATAATTAACAATTTAATTTAATTTACTTGGATGCATTGCCATAAGCCTTCGCTGGATAGCCGCTTGGTTGCGCTGTGCTCCGAACGAAAATTCCCTTTTACAGGCAAATGCGATAGGTATTTAGTATTACGGAGGCGTCGGCTGAGTTTGAAAATTTTGAATTTCTTTTAAATGAAAGACAAAACAAGACACCATATCTTCATATAATATTTCATTATATCAGATACCATTAATTCAAAGCAAGGCAACCCAAGTTGCACTATCACTACTTTGCAGGAAAATGTAAAAACGTATTCTGGTGCATACAAAAACTAGAGCTTGCGATCTCATAGCAATGGCAAATAACTATAAATTATTTTTTTTCTTATTGAGTTATGCTGTTATGACTCAATGCGGAATACTATTCTACGTACAATTCAGTAATAATTTGAAGCATGGCGCTGACAATTAACGGGCCTTGACAATTTATGACTTTTCTGTGTTAAATCCATGCAACTATGATCCGCTCATCATGCATCCACCAATCAATGTCAACGTTTCAAAGTTCGTTTTTTTTTTATTGAACGTCGCCCATTTTGACCGCAAGAGGCGCTGAGCGGAACCTCTGCATCCACCAATCAATGGCAGCATAACGGACACAGGGGTTCTCTGTAGCGCAATCTTTGTTGCCATGAGTTTCAGCTATTGTCACGGCCTATAAGCGTAAGCGAAATTCAGTGGGGCCATGCTTGAAAAATCACTATTTTTGGACTTACTTTAGTTCGGCTCTGAGTTAAAGTTATGCCATAACAATACAATCTTATAATTATTACAATTTTTAAATTACTAAATTATAATATTAGTCTGTTTAAAGCATTCTTTAGATTCAACAGTCATTTCAATGAATAATAGTAGTAGTTTCTTGGAAATAAATATGTAGGGAAATCCCGTTGCAACGAACTTTAAGGGACTGTAAATTTCTTTCGTTGCAACGGGAATTTCTTTCTATTGGAAATCAAGCAGTGTAACAGTAATTAAATCGTAACTGTAAATTTATTTCAATGAAATGGATATTTCGATGTTTTGATATTAGTTGAGATGAGATTTCACTGTATATATATAACCTTAAGGGAATATGCAGAGTTACATATACTTGCCCTTAGTGCATACAGGATTTTAAGCAACAAAATTTAAGCAGGGTGCATGAAAAAACTTTAACTGCCTTGACTAGCTACACCCTTGTAAAAATTAATGAAGTCAAGCCATTTTTTTTTTTACAAAATCACCTTTATTTAATCATTTAATTATAAAAACCACCACTTAGCATGCCCCCACCCCCCGCCCCCCCTTTTTTTTTTGTCCAGCACCATTTTCGCTCTACTAGGCATAGAGTCAAAAAGACTTTTGTACTTTTCTTTGAATTCTTGATCTCCAAATCATGTTTTTAGCAAAGCACAAATCATTTTTTTTTCTTTGTTGTGCAATATGATTTTCACTCAAGGTCACAATGGCCTGCCTCTTCCGTCGAGAAATATCCATGGCTAATAAAAAGATAAAAAGTGACCGGATTGAGAAAAAAACAGCAAAAATATGTAGAAATTTATAACACTTAAACAAAACTCAATATTTAGGACAAAAAACGTGAGGTTATAGCGCCTAATCAACTGGTAGGCTAAACAGCTGTTATAAACAAATATTAAAACCCTTTAAAAACTCTGAAATTAAAATTTCCCAATTAGATTCCATTAATTTGCACCTTCTTATTATAACAAATATAACGATGCTTGACGACAGTGCATTGCACACATATATGACGACGTTTTCCATTTGTTGTCTTACATTATTAAAAACTAAATACAAATATTTAATTAACGTAAATGCTCGAAAGTTTTAAGTAACAAATGCAACGTTACTGCGACTTACAAAGCAAACACTTAAGAAAATTCACCTTACTGTTACGTTATTTGAACAAGGAAAAAACACACACACACACAAAATTATTCTATAGTGAATTTTTCAAATTGCTAGTGTTTACTTGAACAAATATTATTTCTTTTGATACAGAGAGTAATTATTTTACTAATTAATTTTCAGAGACGGTAAGAGGAATACTATTGTGAATGACAAATCTAAACTACCCTATTATTCTTCAACGCTTTGTTATACCAGTGAGATTTGGTAAATGCTCAACATTACCTGTCTCTAATAGTAAAATACACAGTTTAAGATTAGAGGCATCAATTTCCCTGCTTTAAAAAAACGATATAATGAAATAAACGAAGATAGTTACATTTATGTAAATGCAACTTCTAATTTTATTACTAATACCTAAGCTATGTTGAGGCCAATAAAAATATTTTTCGCTTTCGATTCAAAACTTTTAAGATTAAAGCTGATGTTAATTTGCCGCAAAATAGCTTTGAGATGTTCCTTCTAACAAAAAATAAAATTCACGAAGTCGTTTTTAAAAATTAGTTAAAAACTATAATTTTAAATAATTACTTATAATGACATCTTAGGTCTTATTATACGTATCAGAATAGTAAAAGTACTGTTTCAAATAGCATTCGAAACGTCTTAACATATAGGATCATAGATTTCAGTTGCTTAGTAACCTCAACAAATTCATACATAATTATATTATATGTAAAGTACTTATGAAGCTTCACGCACATAACATCACCTAATACTACGTGTAAATTTTGTAACTGCACACTAATAATTTATATATTTATCAACCATCTAAATATAAAGCTAACACAGGTTTTAAAAAATTGGGGTCTCCTACTTTTCGCTGACAAAAAATTCCCCCCCCCCCTACTTTTCAGTTTCAACCTTACCTTTTGATATGCGAGTGTCGATCTAAAAGTAAGGTTACCATTCATTTCACAAATATGCAGCACTGTCTATTCTCATTAAAATTTACATCGTTGGGAAGAAAAGATGTTTCTTTATTTTTATATATAATTGCTATCTTTTTCTGTGCATTATTGTCGATGGTGCCTTAACTTTTGTATCGAGTGTCACAGAACTCCACAGCCAGACTGATACATGACAATTAACAAACTACTCCGTTTTTATTGCAGTTCGGAGCTCGAGTCTACACTGTAAAAACGATTCAGAAACGTTCCTGGAAAATAATGGGCAGCTGATGTGCCCAATTTCTGCCAGTAACATACCTCGCAAAATCCAGGAACGATTTTCGTTGAAATTCAGTAACTTTCCTGAAACTATCCCGGAAGCTTCCTGAAAAATTCAGAAATCTCCCCGTTTGAACCCAGACGTGTCTCTGTAACTTTAGAGTAAATTTAGGTAGGTATAATATAAGAGCTTGGATCCTTCCTGAGGTTCCATAAGCAGTATTGCAAACATGGCCAAAGCTAAGCAAGAATTGCAACTTAGAAACGAGTATTTTACTCGCCTGCCATTCTTGCGAAGCAACGTAGTCCATACTTATTCGCTCCCTTAGGAAGCTTAACCAGCATGGACAGGCCATATCTGAGTTAATGACGATACACTTTATAAATACGCTCTGTTAATCCTTAAACTGGGAGCTAAAAATATTTTTCACAACAGTGAGAAGTCTGTTTTCGGGAAACTTGTAGCAATTCAGGAACCTTTTTGACAATGATACTTGATTTTTCCAGGAAGTAGGTAAAAAACCACTGAAATCTCGAAGCGTTACACGGAAATACTCAGTAACGTTTCGGAAATTTTTTACAGTGTAGTGATTACCACTTGTTTCCTAAGTTTAAGGAACAATTTGATGGCCAGCGTTTCCGGAGTGACAACGAAGTCAAAAAAAATGGGTAAAACGCTTCCTCAAAGGGTTGACGGTGGAAGTTTGTGACACTCGATACAAAAGTTAAGGCACCGTCGACAATAAGGCATAACAGAAGGCGATTATGTATAAAAATAGAGAAACGTTTTTTCTTTTCAGCGATGTAAATTTCAATGAGAATAGACTTTGCTACATATTTATTTGTAAAATCGATCAACTCTCGTATTTAAGGGGGAAAGAAATTTCAATTATCGGCAAAAAATATAGTAAACCAAAACATTATATTAAAACTTGGGGCAAAAAACAAATTTTACACCTCCCTAAGTGCTTATGCAGCATTTACGTTTAAACGAACAAAAAGAGGGATCTCTCTAATCTTCATGCCCTATTTTTTTAAATAAAAAGTCCAATTTTTGTGCGTAATGAAAAGATTCACATAAAATCGAAATAAAAACTAATGGACATAAGCTACCCGGTAAATTAAGCAATGAGCATATGAAAACCAATACAAAATTCAACTTTCCTGTCCTCTTAATATTTTTACTCTTTTTTGAAAAAGAGGTATATGAAATACTCAAAATAAGTAGGTGGTGTAGCCAGGAGCTAGTCTACTCCAATCCATTGGCACTTCCTTACTTGAGTAATGATCAAAGTAATACCCTTCTTTTTTGACAGATCTTGATAGAAAATATATATTAATGGACTTATTGATGAAAGGAAGATTTCAAGCGGGATAGCCAGGGAACAGTTTTGTATTTACCAGAAACATCTTCAGAAATTTTATTTTCCTCAGAATCTAGATCAATGCATCGCTCGTTTGGAAAAAGAGTGCGACAATACGAAATTTTAAATTTTCTTTTTCTTTTTTTTTTCACTTAAAGGCCTTCAAAGGACGTTATCTTTTTTGGAAACAAATGACAGATTTTTTGCTCGAATATTAATCACCGGAGAGCACAGCGAACTTACTTTTATTAATGCAAATTGCCTGAAGAGTTAAACTTCAAACACTTCTCCTGTAGAATTTCATTTCTTCGCATTGCGGCACTCGTCTTCCGAAGGAGCGACATGTAATTAGTATTTTTCATTGCAATGTACAGTTTTTAAAATGACACATTTACTTCACTTTTTGATTTAAAAAAAATCAAAGCACAAACCAAAAGACCATCAAGTCTTTTGGTGATTGTTTAAATTTATTATAGAAATAGCTCACTTTAAAACCAAATCAGAAACGTTTCTGGGAAATAATGGGCAGCTAGTGTGTCTAAATTCTGCCAGTATTGTATTTGGCAAAAAGCAAGAAGACCGATTAAAATTCAGTAACTTTCCTAAAAATAACCGGGACTCTTTCTGAAAATAACCAGGACTCTTTCTGAAGAATTCATTACCCTTCCCATTGAAAGACTGTCTATAAAATCAGAAACCTTCTAAGAAACCATGCATATGCTTATACATATTGCTTCGCTTAACTCCATTCTGATTTACCACGAAAACTCCTAATGCATTTCAGAAATCATGGTCAAAGCTAACACAAAACTGTAAACATTTACCTAGATCTTTATTTGCCTACACTTCTTACAAAGCTACAGTATCCGGAGACTGTTTTTCCCCCTCTTTTGGGACCTAGTCAATGCGGGCAGACCGTAGTGGGACTGAAACAGAAACATTCAATCAAAACGCTGAGTATGCTTTGAAACTGATAGCTAAAATCATTTTTTACAGCAATGAGAAATCGGCTTTCCTGCAACTTGTAGCAATTCAGGAAACCTGATTCACAAAGATGCCTTAATTTCACAGAAATCGACGAGACCAGTGAAATTCTGGAATGTTGCTTAGAAATGATCTGTGACGTTTTGGTATTTTCTTACAGAGTGATATTGCCTGAGATTATGCTTGTTCTTTCGCACTGTGCAGACATTTATAAACTTTTAATAAAACTACCTACGTGGTATAATTCCATTTTGACTACCCTAAAGAGCTCAAAAAATGTCAATGCAAAATTCCAACTCTTTGTCACGTGTGGCGCAACAGTGTGGAGCTGTCGCTCACCTGATACTGCACTGTAAAAAATTCAGGAACGTTCCAGGAAAATGAAGGATTCTCTAGTATGCTTAATTTCTGACAGTAACATATGTGGCAAAAGAGTCAGTTGACGGGGATGGAAGTCGAGCTCAATGACAGGTGAATTCGAGTTTAATGAAAAGGGGATTGAAGTGGAGTTCAATGATAGCAGGATTGAAGTCGAGTTCAATGACAGGAGGATTGAAGTCGAGTTCAATGACTGGAGGATAGAAGTCGAGTTTAATGACAGGAGGATTGAAGTCGAATTCAATGACAGAAGGATAGAAGACGAGTTCAATGACAGGAGGATTGAAGCCCAGTTCAATGACAGGAGGATTGAAGTCCAAGGACAACGGAAACAACACCCTTGAGCTTAGGACAACTCAAGTTCTCCAACAATTAAGATTGTATTACTCTATGACAAGTGTTGCAGGCACATATATATTTGCCATCTCTCCCGCCTTTTACCTCCGGAGGGGTATACATATAACATCTATAAAAACTTGCAAAACTATAATTTCAATTTAAACACAATTTATTAAAATTAAGTAATTTAAATGTTCACATGACTTTTTCTTGAGCAATCACGATTGCTTATTGTTTTCATTTTACTATTTTCGACGTTCCTTTGATTTTTCCCACCGCCACCCTCCGTACCATCACCGTCGACGGGCTCCTCACGATGCTGCACCTCTAGCGAAAGCCGTCTCCAGGTTGCATCCATGTCCTACACACAGGCGCATACATACACAACTACACACACACACAAGCGCACACACAAACACATACACACACCTACACACACATACACAAACACATACGCACATACAAAAACATACACACACGCATACATACAGACACCCACACATACACACACAAAAACATACACACACACATGCACACAACTACCCACACATTCATGCCTGCACACAGACACAAACACATATGCCTACACACACATACACATACCTTCCCCCCACAGACAAAAACACACATGCCTACACACATACACATAACCCGTACACACAACTACCCACACATTCATGCCTGCACACAGACACAAACACATATGCCTACACACACATACACATACCCCCCCCCCCAGACACAAACACATATGCCTACACACATACACATAACCCGTACACACAAACACATACCCCCACACACAAACACACACGCCTACACGCCTACATACACACACTCGTGATTGCGAGAAACATAATTTGAATTCAAGATGTCAAAATTCAATTTTTTTTTTTTTTTTTTTCCCCCATTAAATATTACCAATTTTGTCAGCTCAGCCTGAAATTTGATAAAAAATCAGTAAATCCTCCTTGAAAGATAATTAGAAAATTATTTTTGCCCTCATTATACATTTTTTAGGAAACCGCATTTTTGCTCTATTGATACCATTAAGCAGTGCACTTAAATTCCATTCCATACCTTTTAAACTGTTTCCTACTTCAGAAGAAAATTTTGCAGTAAGCCTTCCTTTTGCTTGATGAAGAATTTCAATTATCTATGTCTCAACGGTAACCAACACAAATAAGTATTTCCTTAATGACTAAAGTCATTAAGTCATTTTTTCCAAAATATGTTAAATGGGTGGCCTTTGGATAGAAAAAAGTTCTTGCTATGCTAAAGATTGCATTTTCTTTTATGTAAAAAATAACTACAAAAGTTAAAAAAGCAAGCAACATTTCAAAACGAATTAAAGTCGCAGTAAAAGATAGCTCCGTAAAGTTCCCATTTTCAAACGTTAACTAAACTTATTCAGTCTCTTTTCCTATAAGTTGAATGAAGCAGTAATTTACCGCTTCTAAGCCAGGGCTAATGCAATATAGCTCTTTTGTCATATCCAGAGATTGCAGTTTCGTTCTTATTAGAACTCATCAGTCTGAATTAGTGAGTAACCGAGCTGGGAGGCAGATGTATCTGATTGAAGCTGAGAGTTCCAACAAACTGGTAGCTATAGTAAATTTATCTCTCCGGCTGTCTGGTATATTTTTCACTTTTCAATCTAGAGTCCCCCGTACCTACCACTATTTGTGGCTTAACCATTTGGATGGGACCCTGAAGACAGCTCAGATTTTTTGAACCAGATCAGAATCCGAGCAATCTCTGATCCAGCACCCCTAGAGGTATCCTTTTTCTTAGAGGACTTTGTGACCATGAGCATATTTAACGTCCCCCAGTCACCATTAATGAGCACAGTGGATCTTCGACCAGCGAGGATCAAACCTGGGACCCTCCGCTCACAAGTCCGATGTCTAGTATACAGTGTGTAGTTCTGCCTTAGCCCTGGCTTAGGGGCAGTAACTTACTGCTAAATACCTAATCTTTGCCTTCAATTCACGAGTCGAGTCGCACCATGCTGCGGACCCTCGTTGGTAAGATAACCAGTTATCTACTTTATCTACCAGTTTGTTGGACCTCTCAGCTTCAATGAGATGAAATCTGCCTGCCCCTACCCCGGTTATTCACTAAACCAGATTAGAGCCCCTTGAAAAGGACAGGCCGACTTATACGACATTTTGGATCCAAGACAGCTTTGGTTCCAACCTTGTTTCTAGTATTAATAAATAAACTAGTCGACCCGTGCGGAACTCCGCACTGTGCTTCGAATCGTTTCATAACGTATTTCGCTCTTTAAGAATTTCAAAGGAAGAACATTATGAAGAAGAACCGAAAAAAAAGTAAGCGCAGAAGAGAAGGCATGTAATTTAAAGACAACAGTAACAAAACCTCGTTAAATACAACGTTGTGATAATTTGATCATCGCTCACCTTTTGGTCGTACATATTTTCAATTCAAACATAAATATCATTAAAAGTGTGACTGAGTAGTGACTCGTGAAAAAGCAATAATTGTGCATGTAAAAAAACAGATTGTGGCAAATACAGTCCTGCCCATGTAAGCATATGACGGGAAAAAAAAGAAACATTAAAGAGATATTTATTGGCACGGATTCGAATTGGCGCCATTCTGATTAATAGCCCCACACCCCAACAAACCTAGCAATTGCGCCTTCCTTTTCGAAAGCTATTCATTGAAGGAATGCGTAGTAGAAAAACAGCAAAAAAGGTTTTTGCCAAAAAATAATAATTATAATAATAATAAGAGCATGCTTCTATGTTTTGTCATTAACCAGCATGATACGATTTAAAATTATTCGCAAAGCATGGAATTTGATTAAAGAATGACGAAGATCTCACGTAGCGGTTGAAACGAACATTCTAGAGAAGTAATAAATTAGATTGAAAATGAGTGCTTTTATCTTTGAATATTGAACTATTTCACATAGAAGGTTGCTTTAATCGTTACGGCTTAAATACCCGCACATGTTTCTCTTTTAATCGAACACTTAAAATTCAAAACCAAAACCAGTTGAACTGAGTCCGTTTTTTAAGTGTAATTTTTCGAACGAAGACAAAATGTTTTTTTTTTTTTCAGCAGAAAGCAGAGGAGTAGAAAATGATTTCTTGCTAATGAAGTTGATAATAATTTTAATGCTTTATATCGTATTCGTGCGTATAAAAAATTAAAGGTTTACTGGGTGTTAAAGTTTTAATTTGGCGTAGTATTTTTTCATTTGTACAAAAGGTCGAGCACTGCTATAAGAAACATCTACATTTCAGCATACGATGAAAATGTTTTTCTGCACAAAAAGGATTTCCTTTAAGTAAATCCAATACTTTTTTATGCTTACATTATGCTGAGTGGTCTGGATGTAGTCAAAGCTTAAAAAAAGGAAGAACACCCTTCGATTAACTGTCAACTTATCCGAATGATAACTGCAGCCTGCCTAAAGGAGTCGAAACACCAAGTAGCATTCCCACTGCATTTATTTTATTACGTTTGTATGTTATGAGTACATGAAATGCGTAATACTAATATAAATTTGATATTATATTGGACAGCCCAAACTTGCCCGAAGTTCAGATAGTTTATAGCCGAACGCTCTACCGAAAAAAACTTATCAATTTAACCGAACAACTAAGTCCAGTGCTTTTAAGCTTTATTAAAATATATACACACACACAGACTATTTTTTTTTGCCGAAAGCTACGTAAAAAATGGAAAACTGCATTAGAACTTTGCTTTTAAAAAATGCATAAGAACTACAGGCTGCATCGAGGTTTTGAAACAGCAAGGGTCGCTTTCGAAAACTTGATTTTTCGACCGTTAGCCTATTTTTCTTCATTAGCCAGCCTGATAAGTTTTAAAATGAGAAGGGAATAATATATAAGATAAGATATTCAAGAAACATTTTTTTATTCTTGAAAATTTTTACAATTTGTTACCGCAGGCTTCTTGTACCGTTATAACATAGATGGCAGCACGTCTTCATCATTTAACAGCACGGTTAAAATACAAAATAAATTGAACTACGCTCTTTTTTAAGCGTAGCTTTTCGAATGTAGTAAAAATGTGATAAGCTATTTGTTTTTTTGCAAAAAGAAGAAAAAATATATATTTTACCCTTCAAATTGAGGTAGTAATTTTTTTATTTGTACAAAGAATCAAAAACTCATTAGAAGAATCTATATTTCAATATACGATTTATTATTTTTTTCTGAACAAAAAACAGTTCTATTGTAGTCTGAAATCTTAAACCTGTTACTTATATTTTCGCTTACATTATGCTTTAATTTTCTTACCAGAGCCAAAGCTTAAAAAGAAAAAAAATGTACAATTCAGAAGTAATTTAGCACAAAGTCACTTCAAGTTTTCATATCAGCAAGGAGCGTTTCCTTCTCATTTATTCTATTTCTTCATAGTTGTTATCCACTTAATTAAGTGTTCATGTAATGCGCGATATTTCTCTAATTTTTTGTTGCAGATTGTCCAGACGTGGGCCCGAACACGCATTCTCCTGGTTACGAAGAGAACGCTCTGCCGATCAAGCTATTCAGCTCTGTCGGTCATAGCGCAAATTAAAGTTATAAGTTTAACCGAAAACCTCATTCTGGTTCTTTAAAACAGGTTTTTCTGCTGAAAAAAACAATTTTTAGACCGTGGGTCTATTTTTCGTCAGTAACCAGCACCAAAAGCTTTAAAATAAGGCGTAAATCAAAGAAAACGATCAAGAATTAATGAAAATCTGGCGTAGAAACCAAAAACAGGCTACAGAAATAATATATAAGGACTAGACGACCCGTGCGGAACTCCGCACTCTGCTTAGAATCATTTCATGCGGCATTTCTCTCTTTAAAAATTTCAAAGACGAACATTATGAAGAAGAATTGAAAAAAGTACACGGATTTAAGTAAACGGAAAAAAATAAAGGCACAAAAGAAGGAATGTAATGTAAAGACATCAGCGACAAAACCTCGTTAAATACAACGATGTGATGATGTAATGATCTCTCACTTTTTGGTTGTACGTATTTTCAATACAAACACAAATATCATTAAAAGTGTGACTGAATGACTCGTGAAAATCAGTAGCTGTGCATGTGAAAAAACGGGTTGTGGCAAATACAATCCTGCCTATGTGAGCCTGTAACGGAAAAAAAGAGGCATAAAAGATATATGTATTGGCACGGATTCGAACTGGCGCCATTCTGATTGTCAGCATGACACTCCAACCAACCGAGCAATTTCGTTTTCGTTTTCGAGTTCAATGTGTAATAAAAAACAGCCAAAAAGCTTTTAGCCAAAAAAAAAAGACCGTGCGTCTATGTTTTGTCATTAGCCAGCTGATACGCTTTAAAATTATTTGTAAAACAATGAATTTTATTAAGGAATGAGGAAGATCTGGCGTAGCGATTGAAACAAACATTCTGGAGAAATAATATATTAGATTGAAAATAAATGTTTTTATTTTTGAAAATTAATGCAATTTCCCACAGCAGGCTGCTTTAACCGCTACGGCTTGAAGGCCAGCAAATGTTTTTCTTGTAATCGAACACTTAAAATTCAAAACCGAAACCAGTTTAACTGAATGCGTTTTTTATGTGTAATTTTTCGAACGTAGGAAAATTGCAATTTTTTTCCCGCCGAAAGCAAAGGATAAGAAAATGATTTCTTATTTTTGAAGTTGATAACAAATTTAATGTTTTTTCATCGTATTCGAATAAATAGTTAAAGGTTTACTGGGTGAGACTTGTAATTTCAATTTGGTATAGTAGTGTTTTATTTATACAAAAGGTCGAACACTACTAAGAGCAAAAACTACATTTCAGCATACAATGAAGAGTTTTTCTGCGCAAAAAGGATTTCCTTGAGGTCTGAATTTTTTAATCTAATATTTTTTTATGCTTACATTATATTCAGTAATCTGAACGGAGTTAAAGCTTTAAAAAAGAAAAAGAAAGAACACCATTTGATTAATAGTCAATTCATCTGAATAATAACTGTAGCCTGCATAAAAGAGTTTAAATGCCAAGGAGCATTCCCGTCGCATTTATGTTATTGCCTTAAGTGTGTTATCTGTTGTAATGAGTTTTGTGAGGCTCTGAAAAGTTGAGCTCCGAATCTGACAATGTTTACCTCTGTTTCGGTAAATAGGGAGCGGTAATTGGTGCTAAATTGAGTTGAGAAACTTTCTTAGTAGTTTTCAAAAATATTCTAACGAAAATCCGAGCCAATAACACGTCTATTTTTCACTAAACTCCCCTAAAACAGGTCAACATAGTCAAGGTGACAGCTCAACTAACCAGAGCTGCACTCTACATACAATGCGTAATTTTAATCTGTAATTCGTAATACTAATCTAAATTAGCTACGGCGGACCCGAAGTTCAGCTAATTTATAGCCGAACGCTCTACCAAAAAAAAAACCTTATCAATGAAACCGAACAACTAAGACCAGTGCTTTTAAGCTTTATTTTTTAAAAAAAGGTTTAATTATGATTTTTTTTTTTTTTTCCGAAAGCGGTGCAAAAAATTGGAAATTTTATTAGAATTTTGAATAAAAAAAGGAAAAGAAAATCCGCATAAGAACTACAGGCCACATCAAGGTTATGCAAGAGCAAGGGGCGTTTCCGAAAAAATTGATTTTTCGACCGTAGGTCTGATTTTTGTCATTAGCCAGTTCGATAAGCTTTAAAATGAGGGGTAAATCAAAGAAATCGATCAAGAATTGAGAGGTCTCGCGTAGGAACAAAAAACAGGCTACCGAAATAAAATATAAGGATCTTGCATACCGACAAAAAAATAATCCACAGAAGTAGTATATAAGATAAGATATTGAAGAGAAGTGTTTTTGTTTTTGAAAATTTATACAATTTGTTATCGCAGGTTGCTTGAATCGTTATGGCTTAGATGGCAGTACGTGTTCATCATTTAAACGATTGGTTAAAATACAAAATCTGTTGAACTATGTTCGTTTTTTAAGCGCAGCTTTTTTGAATGTAGTAAAAATGTGACTGGCTATTTGTTTTTTGCCGAAAGAAGAAAAAAAAGGATATTTTACACATCAAGTTGTTAATAATTTTAATGTTTTCTTCGTATTCTAATAAATATTCATAGGTTAACTAAATGAAAAGCGTAATTTCAATTTGGAGTAATTTTTTTTTTTTTTTTTTTTTTTTTTTTTTTTTTTTTTTTTTTTGTCCAAAGAGTCAAAAACTGTCATTAGAAGATCTACATTTTAGTATACGATTTTTATCTGAACAAAAAATATTCCATTGTAGTCTGAAATCGTAAACCTGATACATATATTTTCGTTTGCATCATGCTTTATTTTTCTGACCGGAACCAAAGCTTTAAAAACAAAACAAAAACCTTGTAATTAAGAATCAATTGAGCTACAGGTTACATCAACTTATTCTAAAAGCAAGGAACGTTCCTACCTCATTTATTTTATTCCCTCACTTAGGTTACTTATTATTTGTAAGTGTCCATGTAATGCGTGATATTTGTCTAATTTTTCGATGCAGATCATCCGGGACGGGGCTCGAACACTCGTTCTTCTGGTTACCAGTCGAACGCTCTGCCAATCAAGCTATTCTGCTCTGCCGATCACGGAGCAAGTTAAATTTATAAATTTATCCGAAAACCTCAGTCCGGTGCATTAAAACAGGTTTTTTTAACGGAAAAAATAATTTTTACACTTTGGGTCTTATTTTCGTCAGTAGCCTAAACGATAAGCTTTAAAATGAGGGGTAAATCAAAGAAATCGGTCGAGAACTGAGGAAGATCTCGCGTAGAAACAAAAAACAGGCTACAGAAATAATATATAAGGATATTGAAGAAACATTTTTTTATTCTTGAAAATTTTTACAATTTGTTAAAGCAGGCTGCTTGAACCGTTATGACTTAGATGGCAGCACGTATTCATCAGTTAACAGCACGGTTAAAATACAAAATAAATTGAACTATGCTCTTTCTTAAGCGTAGCTTTTCGAATGTAATAAAAATGTGATAAACTATTTGTTTTTTTTGCAAAAAGAAGAAAAAATATATATTTTACCCTTTAAATTGAGGCAGTATTTTTTTTATTTGTACAAAAAGTCAAAAACTCATTAGAAGAATATATATTTTAATATACGGTTTATTATTTTTTTTCTGAACAAAAAACAATTCTATTGTAGTCTGAAATCTTAAACCTGTTACTTATATTTTCGCTTACATTATGCTTTAATTTTCTTACCAGAGCCAAAGCTTAAAGAGAAAAAAAAACGACGTACAATTCAGAAGTAATTTAGCACAAGTTTTCTTATCAGCAAGGATCGTTTCCTTCTCATTTATTCTATTCATTCATAGTTGTTATTCAGTTAATTAAGTGTTCATGTAATGCGCGATATTTCTCTAATTTTTTTGTTGCAGATTGTCCGGACGTGGGCCCGAACACGCATTCTCTTGGTTACGAAGAGAACGCTCTGCCGATCAAGCTATTCAGCTCTGTCGGTCATAGCGCAAATTAAAGTTATAAGTTTAACCGAAAACCTCATTCTGGTTCTTTAAAACAGGTTTTTTGGCTGAAAAAAAACAATTTTTAGACCGTGGGTCTATTTTTCGTCAGTAGCCAGCACCATAAGCTTTAAAATAAAGCGTAAATCAAAGAAATCGATCAAGAATTGAGGAAAATCTGGCGTAGAAACCAAAAACAGGCTACTGAAATAATATATAAGGATTATAATATTCGTTGGTAGCTATGTCGTAAAACAATTGATGATACGTCGAGTAAAATGTCAATTAAAGTAAATCTTGAAAGAAAACCTTATCCTTAAATTCAACAAAAATGTATCGGGAAATGTTTACTGTAACGAACCTCATTTTCAACCTTATTTCCTTTTAATTTGTAATTATTAAACCTTCTTCATTTACAGAATAAAATAATCAAACATCAATTTTAAGCGAATCAAATTTAAAGCTTATGCACCATTGTGCACCAGTTTTCTGCAACGAGACTTTTGCACAAATACTAATTTTGTCCCCCGATTAGTTTTGGAACTAACATGTCGAATGAGTCAGCTCCCTTTATGTAGTAGCCTTAATCCATTCAGAAGAGAAATAAACTGAGGGAGTGAAGACTTTCATTCGTGAAGGAACGACACCCAAGTTACGTGATAGATTGTAAAGAAAAGCATTGAAAGAAAGCAAATTTCATTCGCTAGTTTTACGATAAACGTTCCAGCTATTCTTCGCTGTTGAGTCACGTGACTTGAGCTCTTTGCTTAGCCAATGATCGGACTTGTTCCCTTCATTTTAATTCCTGCTCTAAGTCTTAATCCAGGCTGATAAGTTCTAATAAAAACGAAACTGCAGTCTCTGAATGTAATGACCGGGCTGTCTGGTGCCCGGCATTTCCCATTGCATTCCCCATTGCATGTAGAATTATGTTGTTCGTTTTAATGATATTTTCCTATTAGAGTCTCCTCTTCTTACACTTATTTTCAGTCTTTTTTTATATTTTATAATTAACTTTGTTTAGTGTAAATGTAGGTTGAAAACTATTTTTTACCGGAAGACATTGTTGAAAAAAATATAATGAAATTTTCAGAAAATATCTATATATTAAAGATTGTTAAAATAAAAAAATCAACTTTTCTCACGTTAAAAAACCTTTCAAATTTCTGAAAACCTCGATTTACAAACTGTGATAATAGTGACAAAGCGGATGATTTAAAAAGGTATGACAAAAAATGAAATATTTCTTCCTTACAGTTAGCGAGAGCTTTGAATAGTCTGGAAGCGATTTCACATATATCACAGTAAATTCCTACTCCAGAAGAAAAACAGTAAAGAAAAGTTTTTTTTTTTTTTTTTTTTTTTCCAATTTTTCACGAAACTTAAAAGAACAAAACTCTTTTTGACTTGCAAAGATAATGTCGTATTTTAATTCGTTTTACAAATAAAGAAAAACAATTGTTCAAAAAAAAGTAAAAAATATAGTTATCATAATCTTTTTTAAAAGTATGATGAAGGTAGCTTTAAAAAAAAATGTTAAGGTCATTTAAGCTACGTGGATTACCTTTACAGTTTTTTCTTTTTCTTTTTTAAACGTATGACTTTAAAAGAAATTGAAGAAGTCTTAGCACAGTAATCTCTCCCTGCTTGTACTTTCACTCTTCTGTATTTTATTTTACATAGTGGTACCCGAACGGTTTTGACCGTAGTAGAAAATTAAAAGGTCATTTGGTTCGCCTGTATATTTACAAATAGTGGATGATGAATTTCTCACCAATTTGCTATGTTAATTTGCTACCCACGTTATGATAATTTGCTCGGTAAAATGGGCATAAAATTGGAATAGAAAAAGAACGAAATCGAATTTTCGAAAAATCGCTTCGAGGTGCACACACCCAAGCTACAAACTAATTTTTTGCCAAATTTCATGAAAATCGGCCGAACGGTCTAGGCCTAGGCGCTATGCGCGTCACAGAGATCCAGACATCCACACAGAGAGAGATCCAGACATCCACACAGAAAGAGATTCAGACATACAGACAGAGAGAGATCCAGACATCCAGATTGAGAGAGATCCCGACATCCAAACGAGAGACTTTCAGCTTTATTATTAGTAAAGAAAATAAAACGGCAACACTGTGCATTGTCGAGGACAATAATTCAGAAGGTACTGCTTGGAACTACTATGAAATATTGCTGCTAAGCTATTGATATCTTTCATTCTGCATTGTACAAGGTTAAATTAATTGACCATGCCCCTATGTTGGTGTATACGGGTGGTAGTGCAACAAAATTGTGTATAGCAGCACAACGGGAGGTAAAAAATGCAAACCCTACTTAGAAATGCCTTAGATCAGCGCACACTAAGGTCACTATATAAGGAGAGCTGACTTATCTCACATTTTGGTTCCAAAATTGTCGATGGACAAAATTAGTATTTGTACAAAAGCCTCTTTGCAGAAAAGTGATGTCCAAGCTTTCGATGTGTTGCTTGGTTGATGTTTGATTGTTTTCTTTTGTAAATGTAGAAAAATAAAGTAATGCAAATTAAAACAAATAAGGTGTGAAAATGAGGTTCATTACAGTAAAGATTTTCCGATACCTTTTTGTTGAATTTGTGAACTAAAATATCTTTCTACATTTCCCATAAGTGACATTTGCTCAACTAATCATCAAATGTTTTTACGACATAGCAACCAACGAATATTACAACGTATTTATGAATGCTAGAAACAATGTTGGATTCTAAGCTGACTTGGAACCAAAATGTCGGATAAGTCGGCTTGTCCTTTCAAGGGGCTCTAGCGCACACAACAAAGTGGTATGAGCTGACAGTTGACCATCATCGTCGTCCGACAGAGAATCAGTGCCATGTTTATGACTAAAAGAAATCATTATGGTTTCATTCACGCTTAGTTGCAGAAAGAGTTGGGGTTTGTGAAGAGCATTGACAAATGAAAACACTTAATGGCACTGCGTAGGACTGACACTACAGTTTTCTAAAAAGATTAAAATTGTTGAAAGTGTACCTGTAAGCTGCAAAACTCACTTCTTCATCACAGAAGCTTTGTTGATTGAAGATGGAGCAGGTAATCCGTGTAAACAGACAACGTCTTTAAATGCAAACCTGACAAATACATCTTGGCTAAACGCCACACAGTGGAGTATTTGACTGAAAATCCTGGCCAAAAGTCCAAAATTAAAAATTTACCCGATTTTTATGAAAATTTATTCCATGATAGTTGACTAACTGGTGCATCGATCGGCACCTGTTTTGGAAACTTGAGTCACATACAATTGCTCATAGCCTCAGTGAAAAATGAGATTTCTATAAGAATTTTCGCTTTTTTGTTACGTTTCAGCTTAATTATTACGTTTCAATGTAGATTTTTTTGTGGCTTTCTAAATGAATGGAATTGAACCAAACCAATTTTACGGTGTAAAGAAATGTCAGGGCTAAGTGCTAATTATAAATCAAAGTAAATATTTTTATTTTCTTTTAGTGAAAAAAATAAAGAAAACTTGGTACGTGAGATTTTTAAAGGCTTTACGCCTTAATTTATAACTAGAGAAAGCTTTTTAAGTGGGTGTCGGGCTTGGTCGGGCTATTTTGAAAGTTGCATCGTATTTGGCAAAGTCTCTAGTGCTAATTTCAGCAAAAAAATCTTCCGCCTACAACTGCCCTTTTTTTAAATGATTTTTTTTAAAAAAGTGCATAATCCGATCTTTTTGTGACAAGTCATGATTTTAAACTGAATTTACCTACAAAGGTTTAATAAATTTGCAAAAAAGTTATCATAAGTACTACTGAATGAAAAGATCGACATATTTGAGCGCACAAACAACAATAAAATTTCAGACACGAGTTTCATGGTTATGAGAAACCGCTTCATCAATGTGTAAAGATGTAAGTTATGGAATGAGAATCATCCAATTAATTTCGAAAACGCTTACCTTTATGCATCGCTAAAGAGATTCACTGCACCCCTAAAACATGTGTTTGCGTTCAGTTATGTTAATTTTCTCATGTACGTTAATGAGTTAATAAATTAAATTATTTTGTGATCTCGCTAAGAAAATTTGCTCTTCCTTAAAATTGAGATAGATTTTAGATAAAATAAATAAATATTTATATTTTTTCAGCTCATTGCTGCAAATAATGCGCCGGGGGAGGGGGTCTTCCCCCTTATACGTAGCAAAATGGATGAAATACCCCCCCCCCCCCACACACACACACTTGCTAGCGTTAGGAGACAATTGTAATTGTCTCCTAACGTTCCTACGCTAGCGAGCTATCCATATTTAAGGCATTTTACCTACTCATTGTGAAATTAAAGTTATATAAAATTTTAGTTCCAAATTTGTTCGTACAATTTTTAGCGAGACACATCACACGATGTAAAACTAAGGATCGACCCAAGGTACGAGTACAATATATACAATTCAAAAACAAAGAGCTTTTGAATATCCATTTTCGAGTGTTTTTGCAATTATAATATCCTAGTTCATTTATTTATTTATTTATTTATTCAATAGAAAAAAGGTTCTTTGTAACCCCGAAGCCCTTGTCTTTAATTCTTTTTGTGCATGATTAACTCAGGGTTTTAATAATTGAAACCAAACGAAAAGAATAAAATTGATTATTTTTTTGGTTTCAAATTAGTGTTTTGTACAGAATACTAGGATTTTTTTAACCGCTTTTTGCTCTTTTCCCCCCTCGAACAGTGCACTTAATTACATATCTTCAAAGGAAAACAGCAATTCGCATCGAACATGTTTACTTATCACTTGTCTAAGCATTATTGGCAAAGAGCCAACCGTGGCATTCATTTCGGATCGAGTGAAAATTATTGAAAATTTTTATTTCAACTCATTGAAAAAAAATTCATTATAAATCAGTGAAAGAACATAACTTCACCGTTTTCGCTGTAAATGAAGGTAAGGTGTTTATATTATTTCCTTAAAAAGTTTCAGAGCCATAACATTATTAGAATATTGGATGCAAGAATTTTAGTTTACATGGATTGAATAATTGAAAAAAGTCGAAAAAGTGACCTCCCTTTGTAAATTCTTAGAAATTCGGTTAATTACGTAAGAACTTCAAACAAACCATAATCTTGAAGAAAATTATTTTTCCTATATAGTGATGCATTGGGTTTTTTTCTACGTTTACTAGGATCGTTTTTACGGTCGTAAACATGCAAAAGTCTAAACCGTGGATAAAATATTGAATATTTCATTTTCTAATTCAAATTTTAAAAATCGAGTTTCAAATTGTAACATTAGACATTTCAGACAACTTGTATACCAAGTTTCATGTCTATAAGTGGGATAGCTTCGCCGTACAGCGCACAAACGCACACAAGGATGTCGCCTTCAGAAGGGTGAAAATTTCAAACTAGTTTTGGCCAGGATTTTCAGTCAAATACTCCACTGTGCGCCAGCTCATTCTAGGTGGTTGAACTTGCTTACCGAAAACGAAGACATTCCTTAATGGAATTCATCTCTCGCTCCACAGTTCACACCCACACATACTTTTTTCACACTCACATACACATACACCAAATTATGAGGACTGTTTTTATGTATTTATTTATTTACTAGCTGTTTTGCCTTGTCTACCTTGAAAATAAAAATTGCGTCAAGTGACGTATATTCAACAATCAGGCTTAAATAAAAGAAAAAAAAACATCCATTTCCTTAAATTTTCCAAAATTTTCCTTAAAAACAATGATGAAGGATATTAAAATACTTTTAAGAAATTAAAATGAGGAAGATGGTTTTAAAAAGCGTAGCCATGGAAACACAAAATAAAATAAGTTTAAGAAATTAAAAAGAAGCAATAGATTCCAAAAGGGTATCCGTGGAAATGCAAAAATAAAAAGGTTAACAAATTGACTGGATTTCGAACTTGATTTAAAAAGTCTTGTAACTTTTTTTTTCCTTTGGAGATAGAAGCTTATTTTTTTGACCAAATGTGGAGATAGATCTGGAGTAAAAAATGTTGCTTTTTCTAATGGTATCAAAAAGCAAATTGTGGGGTTATTCCTTCACTTTTATTGATGTATAGAATGAAGAGAGTAGTGCCTAAATTTCAGTTAAGCCTAAAAAAATTCGAGCTAAAAACGCAAATAACTCCCGCCGTAATAAAGTTAGAGCATTGAAACAAATTGCGTAGAACGTGGAAAAATCTACCCTTTCCAACGATATGTGATATTAATATATGTGCAAGTAAATTTTCGCCCCCATATTCGGGAATTTATGTAAAAATTGGGCCTAAATTGGAATTAAAAAAAAAGAACCACTCTTCGATCTTTTTTCGAACTGATCTGCAAACCTTTCCGGTGCTAAAAGAAAGATGCTGTTAAAATTTCAGCGAAAACGGCCGGGTAGTTCTCGAGTTTTGCGCGTTCAAACAAACAGACGTTTTTTGGATACTTCATTTTATACAATGTAGAGATTTATACAGGAGCTAAACTGCTTCACATACATAGAGGACTGTGTACAAAGCGTCTTCTCTCTGGGCACACAAAGGAAAGATTTGCAACACAGGAGATGAAAGTAACACCCAGGGCACTGGCGGGATCGAACCCACGATCTCCGGCTTAGAAGAAGAAACTTCCACTCCAGAACCACGGAGGTCCCATCTGTTTTTATTTAATACACCCTAATAATAGTCCTTGCTATTTAAAAGAATATACAAATGCTGCAATGCTGTGAAAAAAACATGCAAGTTCCTAAACAATAAGAAATTATTTTTAATTTTATTTATAAATTTAATCTATTTTTGGCACAAACTTGCGCAAATTTCCTTATTCTTTTATGCTGTTTTACGGAGAACTGTTACTTAAAGTTGTATGTCTATTGTTTGGACTTTTAATTGAGTCATAATTCATTATTAAATTTACGCATTTTTAATTAAAGGTCCTCAACTTATTCCCATAACATTGTTTCTTCCATTGCCAAAATATTGAGTTCTGGTGACCAGATTTCATCTACTCCGGATCAAAACAAAAATTGCTTCATGCCCTCAAAGGTGGCAACTTTGATGATTTTTTACCTAGATCCATACATCTAGGGAAAAAATCACAAGACTAGAAAACATAATCCTAGAGGAATGTTTACAAATTTTTAATTAGCTAAAATCGCACGTTTATTTTTACCTTATGCAACTGGCTTTTTTTACAGCAAAAACTTCAAGACTTTCAAATTCATACTAAAAATTAATCGAATATTCCAAAATAAAATATATATTTCCATCTACCTCAAAAATGTTCCACCAACTCTAAGTTGAATGATGATCAGAAACTATAACTTCGGTATTTGACAGCATCTTGATAAGATGTTATTAATCGAATTATTGATAGAAGGAAAGTTGGAGATAATTATAAAAAGCACTTCTACTTAGATCAGTGGTTTCCAACCTTTTTGGACAAATCAGCCCCCTCTGAGGGTTGACTGACACCTATCCCCTCCTCCTTCTTTCTTGAAAAAGTCTTACGTTGGCGTTACTGTGAACATCGATATTATAGAAAACATAAATGATTTATTTTAATTTGAAATAAAATATGTATCGGTAAGCAATTTTATCTAATAATTTTTGAGCTAAAAAATTAAATAAAAGTAAAGTTTTCCTTTTTTCTTCTTCTTTTTTTTTTCAAAACAAAGTGAAAGGTATTTGGAGAGAAATACTTAAGATCCTTGACGCGTTTTTAAAAACAGAAATACATTTTTTATGAAATTTTTATTCTTTTAGATGGAGAATTAAAAACACTAACTCTTGAAAATGGTAGAAAAAAATAATATTTCAAAATTCATAACCTGGGGAAGAATGATGACGTAGTTTCTCACAGTTAAACCGAAGTAGAGTTTCAGGGTAGCTACATGGTGTTTCAAAAATGACTGATACATTTGAAAAATCAATGAAAACTAAACGGGAAGCGATAGAAATATACCGTTTGTTGCATTATGCTTGGGAAAACAGTAAATTTTCGTACAGACAAACTTTCAAAATTAGTTACAATGTTCCTCAACGGATGGCGCTGCATTTATTTCAAAAGGTATAAAAGAAAACGCAGTCTGTAAGATCGCCAAAATGACCGGCATGTTTGAAAAATCAATGAAAACTAAACGGGCAGAAACAGAGATACACTGTTTATTTGCAATGTGCTTGGAAAAACAGTAAATTGTCAGACAGACACACGTGCAGCCTCCTCTAAATATGCAGCGCCATCTGTTGATGACTATTGTAACTAATTTTACTAGATTGTCTGTCTAAACATTTACTGTTGTCCCAAGCATAATGCAACAAACGGTATATTTATATCGCTACCCATTTAGTTTTGTTGATTTTCAGTCATTTTTGGAACACCCTTTATGAGACTCTCGATTCAAAAGATCATATTAGGAAAAGTCAAAAAGTTCCTTTACTTTTAATTTGTCATTACTTGATTTATTAAACAACGATCTATACGATGGATCAGTCAAACCCCATCCGTCTTTTTTAGGTTAATCCAGATAGACAAAAATCAGTAAATATTTTAACCTTTTTAAAAAAAAAAAAAGTTTTTGACCGTAAATCGCTTTGTGCGCAACATTACCGGCCAAAAAGTATCGATTTACAAAAAAAGGAGAACTTAAAAAAGTCATGAATTGAGCAGGATAATCTCGATCTTTTCTTTGTTTACATTCCGTTACTTGAATAAGCCGTGACCTTGAAAGAAGCGTTTTCAATGTGGTGACGGTCCCTAAAGCGTTTTTCGTTAATAACTCATGTTCTACTGCACGGAAAGCAATGAAATTTCGTACCCTGGCTGCATTTTGCTGTCTAAACATAATTATGTAGCAAAAGATAGGGGTTCCTATTTGAAAATCAAGAGTTGGTGCTAATTTTACTTTGTATATGGTCCCTTATCAAAATTTTATCTAAGTAGTTTAAAAGAAGACTGTAAATCAAGTAGGATGACACCTTGCTTTCCTTTCTATATGTATAATGGCCAAATAATTAAAAGCGTTGCGTTTTTTTTTTTTTTTTTTTTTTTTTTTTTTTTTAAATATGACTTCTATGACTGTACAACACGATTTCGATATTACACGGTACAAAATTTGTGATTATTGTAACACGGTTTCGATATTACATGATACAAAATTTGAATTTAATACCTCATGGTTTTGATACAACACGAATGTTGTATTTAAAAAAGATGGAATTTCCCTTTTGTTTAATACAGTCTGTTAATTCTTGATAATAATTCTATTTCTTTACTTTGTTTTAATGAAACTTGGTTTCGATACAACACGGTACACATCCCTTGGTTTACATTATTTCTATGTATCGTTTAACACGGTTTCGATGTTTACACGAAACACGGTTTCGATATAACACAATACATATTGACATGATTTTTACTGTGTTCATAATTAATTAGTGTAAAAAAGAGTTAAAAAGTTATTTCTTAATAAGTCATGTATAACACGGTTTCAATACTACACGGAACGAATTAACCGTGTAATACGAGGGACGCCTGTATTTATAAATATGTTATAGTATTCGCTAATTGCTATGTCGTAAAAAAAAAAAAAAGAAAGAAAAATTGATGATAAGTTGAGTAACATGTCACTTAAGGTAAATCTATAAACATAACTTTGTTTACAAATGCAACAAAAATGTCTTGAGAAATGTTTCCCGTAATGAACCTCACTCTCACACATTATTTGTTTTTAATTTGTTTAAAGTAAATCCTCTTCATTTGCGGAATGAAATAATCAAACATCAATCAGGCAACACATATAAAGCTTGGACACCAGTTTTCTTCAACGAGGCTTTTGTACAAATTTTAATTTTGTCCACCGACACTTTTGGATTCAAAATATCAGATAAGTCAGCCCCTCTTGCTCCAGAGATAATTTCTTTCTCGTATTGAATGAAAATCCCCGCATTTTCTGTAAGTGACATGCATTGTCTGGAACATCAAAAGTAAGAAAAAAATATCCGTTGTTATTCAGCCCTTTAAGATCAAGCGTTACTAACTGATTATTAGAACTATTATCATTATTAACAGTAGAGCAAACAAGAGCAGATAGCTTCCTGTAAAATGAAATCCCATATCGCATGCATTTTTTGCTTTGTTCAACGTAACATCCCTTTGGAACGCATGGTTGCAACATCACGAAGTAAACCTTTTCTGGAAATAAATTCAAAATTAAACTAAAAATTGAAACCAAGAATAAGTAAATATTTTGCGCAGGTAGACTTGGTATGTTATAAGAAAACAGAACTGAATAGGGATGAAGTTCAGAAGCCCACAGCTAGAAAAATATATTATTTTCTTCTTTAGATTTTTACACAATTAATAACTGTTACGGAAAAGTTTACTATTTGCATAAAAGTTAAACAAGCTCTTTAAAAATAGTGTGAAATTATAGAAAACTACCTAATAATAGTTTTTAAAATTTTTAAAGTAAATCATCAACCTTATTTAAAGTTATCCTAACGTAGGTGATAACTTTGAATCATGTGAAAAATGCGATATAAGGCAGTGAAGGTGAGATGATTTACCAGCCAGCCAGATCCCCAAACCAAACCCCATGTGATTTTTTTTATGAAGTACTCTCTGTTTAACGACGCTCTATTCAACGACTTTCTCTATTTAACGACGGCTTTTCACGGTCCCAGATGGTCACTATAGTGTTAAAAGCATTCTATTTAAAAACGCTTTCTACTTAAGGACGATTTTTTGTGGTCCCTTGAAAGTCGTCAAACGGAGAGCCAACCATCAAAGACAATGATTATACTCCACAATTGCCTGCAACATTGCAAGAACTGAACGATCGCATCTGTGTACTGTTCGTTTTCCATTTGAGCATACGTCGGGTCTGCTGTGATTTTATCAAAATAGGGAGCGAAACCCGGAAGTAAAAGGTTCAAAATAACGTGTTTAAAGACAGCAAGTGCGAGCGGTAAGTGCCCATCCTCAACCTTTCGCCCCTTTTTGAAATGGAATCTGTCCTGAGTGGTAGGTAGTCTTCGCTTTCGAGAACGGACAGTAGCATTACGAAAAATTGACAGTGAAACACTCCAAAATGTATGTTATAGATGTGTGCACGTTACTAATGGCGCACACATCGAGAATTTTCGAGAGGAAAATAACTTTTACAGTTTATCTTCTTTTTTTTTTTTTTCTTTTTTTGTATCACCTGTAGAGCTAAGTGAAATAGTTTATGAAACATATTTTTTTAACCGGGATTTTCCTTTATGCTAACCATCTATTATAAAAATCAATAGGTTTCTATAATTCTAATGTTATAAATTCGAAAGTAAGACTGTTTATGTGACTACTTGTTTTTTGTTATGGTTATACACTGTAAAAAAATTCAGAAACATTACTGACAATTTCCGTGTAACCTTTCGGGATTTTAATGGTTTTTATCCACTTCCTGGAAATATCACGTATCAAGGACAAAAAGTTTCCTGAATTGCTACAAGTTGCACGAATGCAGACTTCTCTCTGTTGTAAAAAATACTTTTAGCTCCCAGTTTAAAGATTAATTGAGAGTATTGATAAGGTATCGGCTTCAGGTCGCTTACGGCTCGTCCATGCTGATTACACTCCCAAAGGGAGCGAATAAGTATGGACTTCGTAGCTTTGTCAGAATTGCAAGCAAGTGAGATGCTTGATACTTACTTACTTGCAATTCTAGCTTAACTATGGCCATGCTTGCAGTACTGCTTTTGGCACTGTCTTGATAAATCAGGAAGGTGCCAAGCTATAATATTCTCCCTACCAGATATAAGTTTGAACTTCCAGAGACACAAAGGCTTTAAACGGAAAGATTTCTGAATTTTTCAGGAAAGTTACTGAATTTTAGCGGAAAACTTTCCTGGTTTTTGCGAGATACGTTACTGGCAGAAAAAGGGCACATCAGCTGCCTATTATTTTCCAGGAACGTTTCTGAATCGTTTTTACAGTGTAGGATAGATCGACCAGTGAATGAACAACGCGTCATTTTTTTTTTTTTTTTTTAATAAGCTTAAAAAAAAAAAAATCTGAATAAATTCACTACAAAAGCGTTCTTTATTGATATTCTAAGCTATCTGACACCTGATTGGTTACTTTGGATACGTATTTTTTTCCTGGAAAAAATTTGAAATTTTTACTGCCGTGAATCGTTCTTTCTCTCTTTCAAAATAATAAGGCTGGTTTCGTGCTAGCAATTATTTTGATACATATTATTTCTATCGATAAATTTTATTTTTCAACTCTACGGAAGAAAAATTAAATATACATATTTAGGGTATGGATTTAAATTGTTTCAGTCAATGCAGAATGCGTAGATTTTCAGATAGAGGGGTGTTCAGTCACTGGGTACGAAAAATTGCGAAAACCCAGTGAAGGAACAATGACAAAATTTCTTTTGATTTAAAAAGAAATTTGAAGTTTCTTTGAGATATTTTCATTTTCGTACTATTTTGTAATGCAGATAGTTTTATATGCTTATTTATTTATGTATTTCATTATATATTTTATAATTTCTTTATTTTTGTCTTTGTAAACAATGCACTTTTTACTGAGTTTTATCTTTTATCTATCTGTATCTCTATCTGTATATTAACCTACCTACCTACATCTATCTTTCTATATCTTTATCTCTCTTGATAGATAGACAGGTAGATAGAGGGATAGAGAAATAGAAATATATATACAAAGAGAGAGAATAGATAGGTAGATATGTATATATGTTTGTATATAGATAGATAGATATATAGGTAGATAAATATAGAGATAGAATAGGTAGGTAGATAGATAGATAGATAGATTTATTGATAGATAAATAGATAGGTAGTGGTTTATAGATAGATAGGTAGATAGAGAGACTAATATAGAGATAGATAGCTAGGTAGAGAGACTGATATAGAGATAGATAGTAGGTAGATATACTGATAAGGAGATAGATAGATAGATAAATAGATTGATTAGGATAATAGATTGGTAGATATTTAGATGTACAGACAGATAAATAGGTAGATAGTTAGGTAGATAGACAGATAGACAGATAGATAAGTAGGTAGAGAGATAGATAGATAAGTAGATAAGTGGAAAGATAAGTAGACAGATATAGATGGATAGATAAGTAGATAGATAAATAAGTAGATAGATAGATAAATATATAGATAGCAAGATACAGATAAGTAGATAGATAGATAGAAAAATAGACAATTACATTGATAAATAGGTAAATGGACATAAAGATAGACCGATAGATGTGTAGATAGAAAAATAGATAGAAAGGTATATTGATAGATGGATAGAGATATAAAGAGATAGATATAGATAGTTATATAAATAGATAGATAGATAAATAGATATATATAGTTATATAGATAGATCTCAAAGAAACTTAGTTTCTTTTTGAATCAAAATTTATCATATTCGTTCACTGGACCAATTTGTGTTCATTTACTGGTTCGAGGTGTTCATTCACTGGGTCGTTGTGCCATTTTTTCTTTAAGCACCTAAAAAAGTCGGAAGTGGTGCCATTTAAGTTCCCGCGATTTTTTAGAGATATTTACATAGATCAATTAAAATGTTTTAGCTATCCCGATCTGCATAGTATAGAATTTAAAATAACTAGGATTTTTAAAAAATTAACTGTTCATTCACTGGTTGGTCTACCCTACGTCTTAACCACTCACTTGACTACATAAAATTTTGCATACGCGTGCTTAGGAGTAGAGAAAAAGTGTTCATAGATTTTCAATCCAATTCTCATATATATAATAGCCAATGATCGAGTAACTCGCGCCGCGGCATGCTACTTTTACAATATATTTGGTAAGGTTTGACATGCAGGGAAAGGCATTATTTTGCAAGGCTCAACTGGATCCGGTAACTTGACTCTTTTACTGGTAAAACTGTCATTTTAGGGGAATGAAGAAAAGAAAAAGTGATCAACAATGAACGCTATCTACTGGAACTTAGGGTTAATCCACTGGAGTTAGGGTTGAAATTTCAACTTCCAAAGTATCACCAAACATGCAATTGCTTCGTTCAAATAATATAGAAGCCATTTTCACCCGTCATATCTTGACGGGCGATTTTCTAGTTAAAAATAATTGACTAATTTTCACCCAAAATGCTTTTTATTTATATTATGACAACATTTATTTGTTAAAAAAGTAAACGTAATTTTAATTAAGTTAAATTCTTTTGAATTAAGTTGCGTAAAAATGTTTTAAATAAATACATTTTCTAATTTAAATTAACTTTATTTAATTCTATATCTCGGTGCTTTATTTCCTTTTATGTACACTACAGGGCATGTTTCGTTCTGTAATGAGTTTATTTTTAGCAATTCTCAAAATCTCATTAGTACATATTTTTACATTACAAAAAAAAATCTTTTCATTATCATTTAACATCATTCAAATAAATTTCGAGGAAATTGTGTCTGAGTGGTGACTATTGTTAATAAACTATTTTTTCATCTCTGAGCATATTAATAACTCGATTCACTCAATAATGCGAAACGTAACTGTTTAAGTAAAGTTTTTAAATGATTCAAAGCAATGTCGATTTTTATTTAGGCTGAGAGCTAAAAGTTTCGAAAAACGTAAAGCAATTACATCAAACTGTCAATTAGTTTTGTATAACTAATTACCTAGTGTAAAAGTTCACACCACTAAACGCAGTTTTTAAAAATGCTCTTTGTTTTTATTTTGCTTAGGGATTATTAGATCTTTGCTTAGGGAGCTAAGTTTTTTATTATTATTATTATTATTTATTTATTCATTTATTTATTCCTCCTAATGGTGCATAAATGAAATTTATCTTTTAGCCCTAAATAAGATTTGCTCTTTTACATTTTTCCTTTAACATAGCAGTAAATACCTGCCATCAAGTCAATAAATATATTAAAATGAAAACCAATAAAACTTTTAAAGGCAGCCTATTTCTGAAAATTTAAAAGAAATCATAAAATTAAAGATAATTACTGAATAAATTTAAAAATTGAAATACGTTTCTGAATAAAATATTAAGATGAGAGGGAATTCTTTCTTAGTTTGTGTTTTTCATAAATGAACCATTCAATTAATGGAAGTGAAATGAACAAAATTTTCTTGACTTTGGCATCTTCGAGACATCGGCAAGAATATTTTTCCAATAGCTAATGGAACCCCTCCCCTCCCATTTCCAGCATGTCATCCATATTTTAACTCTTGAAATATATTTTCATCAGACTCTATAAAAGAAAACATTTTATTTCATAATCATAAATGTATTGAACGGACAAACTATGTAGAATTCGAGAAGTTACCACCCTTTAAGCAAGGATATGGAAGACTTACTAGCAATGTACCAACAGCCCAGTTATCTCATCCAGAGACTGCAGTTTTGTCACAAATTTGTTTCTCAGCATACTGTGAGGCAAAATCGCACACTACTTAGCGGGGCAAAGCCGTAATTTAGTTGGTTTAATTCCAAAACTTTGGACAACACTACGAAAATAAATGAGCTTAAATTTACATATTACTAAAATCAAAACAGTACTTTTTTTTTAAGTTTTTGGTGATTTCAAAGACATAAACAATGCATTTTAATCAACTAAAACCAGAGTAATAACAATTTAAATTGAAAAAAAAAAGTAGTTCTAATTTATTTGTGAACATTAACTTCAATATTTAAAAATGTTCTCTTCATGATCGTTAAACACAATTGTATGGAAAAAGACCAGGTGTAAATTGAAGCATAAGAAGATGAAAGAAGAAAGGAGACGAAAAGAGTTTGAACTTTTGCTTGTAAAAACATTTTCTATAAAAGTCATTAAAAACATTATTATTTGGCTTCTTTTTCTGCTTGGTTTGTACTTGTCCATTCTCTCCCCCCCCCCCTCCTCCATCTTTTGGTTTTTTAAACGAGTCTTTGTTTCCTTTGAATTTATTTCGAGCCCTGTATCACCTCTTCTATCGTCCGGTTTTCCCAAATCCATGAGGAAAACATCATTTTGCAAAGGTTGGCAAAAAAAAAAGTCACTAACAAAATAACTACTACATTAACGCTTCCATACTCATTGTCTCTCTATAGTAAAAGTAAGTATGCAGACTAATTTTAATCCAAAAAATGTCTCTTAATGTCTTTTAACTTTAATTCAAAGCTCAAAGTTGCTATTTGATCCCATTTTCACCTATTCCTTTGCAGCGGTTAACACTGTTAATACCTAAATATCAAAGCGGAGCATATCTCTTTTAACTGAAAAGAGAACTTTCACTTGTTGTGTGAAAAATATCAAATTAATTTCTTAAATCCTCTTAAAAACATATCTATACTTCTAATATAAAGCTTAAGAATTTTTTGTTTGTTTGTTTGTTTGAACGCGCTAACATCAGAAACTACTGGTTCGAATTGAAAAATTATTTTTGTGTTGAATAGTCCATTTATTGAGGAAAGCTATATGCTATTTTTTAATCAGATTGAGCGAAATATTTAATTGCAAATTAAATGTTTTATTAATTGTTTAGTTCTATGAATTCCTAATAAATGGCGGGGTAAGTTTAGTTCTATGAATTCCTAATAGATGGCGGGATAAGTTAACTCATTGAGAGGAGGCTGGCCGGCAGTGTCGATAGCTGTGAGGAACCATGTCGCGCAGCTCAGACGCGTGGTCGGCTACACTATTGTGAGATTGTTGTGGTCAGCAAATCGATTTTTGACTGCGGGGGTTTTTTTTTTCTTTTTTTTTTTTTTTTTTCGCTATTCATGTACATAACTTGATTTTGTAGGATTTTCTATTGAGTTTTTTTTCCTTATTTATACAACGTTTGTTTTTGTTCTTATAGTTCAAGATAGTTACTTATCTAAGAAAATAATTTGATTTGTTGTATTGTTCGATTGTGATTGTTCTTAATAACGTTTTTACTATAGTATTTTTTTTTTTTTTTTTGGCGAAGCATTTAAAATTGCAAAAAAAAAAAATGCTTTACTTGCTAAAGGGCAGGATTACGGTAGCGCGGCTGCTTGGCGCGTTAAGCGATGAACTATACAATTAAAGGATTATTTTTAGTTTTAAAGTTACGGTTAATGTTTTTATGTGTTTTGGTGAATAGTTTTTAAGTTCAAAGAGACTTTAATAGGTTTTTTGGAAAGGTCTGTACGCGTTTTAGTTGAAAAAAAAAATTATCGTTTCATGTCAGAAGTGAGGGGAGTGTGCATATTTTTTATTCAACGGACTTCCTGTAAATTCTTAGCACGGGCATAGCCATGCGGGTACTGCTAGTTTTAAATATTTCTAACTGGCTGTAGCTGTAACAGGAAAACCCTTTAAATTACAGTAGCGGGAAAAAAAGTGTATGTGGGTATAAAAGGTAAACCTTTATTTCAAGAAGAAAATGTCTTTTTATCAAAAGCTTTATATCTTACTGTATCTTTAAACCAAGTACTTTCGGTGAAAGGTCTAATCTTATTTTTAGCCTTCAAAAATAATGCACTAGTAGAAAATTCAAAGACAAAACTCGTGTTACTACACCGTTAAATATTAATCACAAAAATGTTTTTCTAAAACAAGGAACATGAATTTTCACTAAAGTCAATTCTCTAAACTTATTATTGAAAATGACTGTTTCGCAATGATTGCGCTTTACTTTCCGACATATAATTATGCATAATTACTTTTTATAAACATGTAACAAAAAGCTCAAAAAGTCGTTTTTGATCGTGTGTATCTCAGAAAACAAATACCATTAAAAACTTTTTTTCTTTCTACTTCCACTTTATGTACTGCTAATCATAGAAGAAACATTGAAAGAAACACAAAGTTGCATGTAAAGAAAAAGTACGTAATAATGATGACTTTTCCGATTTCTTTAATGAACTAAATGAAACACGAGTATAATTCATCAGTACATGTCACTAAATGTATTTTGTTTCTACCTTGTGTTCCTAAAAATATATAATTATTAAGCGCGGAACAGATGTCATAAATTATATGATAATTAAATTATGATAATGTATCGTACCCCGACAAATAATAACAGACTTTTAAAAAAAATCTAAGCACTATTTCATAACGCACTCAAAATGACAAAATAACTTTTCTGGGTCAAAAAGGGCAATAATTAAGCATTCCTGTAGTTTTCCATTATTCAAAGAAAATGACTCCACAAACGAGGAAAAGTGCAGCTCAACACTGTAAAAACGATTCAGAAACGTTCCTGGAAAATAATAGGCAGCTGATGTGCCCAATTTCTGCCAGTAACATATCTCGCAAAAACCAGGAACGTTTTCCGCTAAAATTCAGTGACCTTCTTGAAATTATCCTGAAAATTCAGAAATCTTCCCGTTTAAAGCCAGTCGTGTCTCTAGAACTTCAGAGTAATCTTATGTAGGGATAATATAGCGGCTCCATGAGCATTATTACAATCATGGCCAAAGCTAAGCCAGAGTTCCAAGTAAGTATGAAGCATCTTACTTGATTGGTTTTTAATGTTCTAGACGAGTAGAATACTATTGCGAAATACATCTTCTTCAGCCTCAATTGCATGTATAGCTTTTGGCGGTACTCATGCTGCAATCCCTCAGCATTCAGATCGAATAGAACCACCAATTATTCGGCCATTGCGGTTGCGACGCAATCAGGTTTTAGTTTTTACGTATATAAGAACAAAACAGTACGAAACAGAAAGTGTTAGCAAAGAGAAACTATTGATTTAAAAAAAATAGTATGACTACATATATGTATAAATTATAGCCTATGTCACTCAATAAGAATGCACCTTTTATATAGCGAAAGAATTTTTCAAATCGTTGCAGTGGTTCTGGAGATTACCACGAACATATAAACACACAAAACTCCACACTCTCTCTCTTTATAATATTAGTATAGAAAAGTCCTTGCAGCATAAGTAAAGTTTTTGCAAGAGATATAGAATATTTTCTTTAAGTTTTTGAACGACATTTGACATCCTCAGAGAAACCCCATGCTTGGTGCATCAATTTCTTGGTGCATCGGTTATTTCTTAACGGACAGTTTGTCATTTTTCCATCAAAAAATTTAAAAAAAAATAGCAAAATCAATACACAATTCTTTGTGCTTTTTAGATGCAACAATGCCACATGTAAAAATTTGAATAATTTACTAATGCATTATAAGTAACAAGTAAGCTGATGTTTTATACTGAACTTTTTTCAACAAACATATTTTGCATCACTTTCTTTTTATTGCCGAAAGTAATAAAATATCTTTCGTACTACTACAGTACTTATGGTATACCCCAGATCTCTATTCAAACATACGCTTAATTTTTATTTTTAAGAAATACTATTTTTTTCATTGTTATTGGAGCTGACACATTTCCAGATCCCAATGAATTGCGGAATATTGAGTAAAAGTTGATTTTATAAAAGTGACTATTTAGAAAAAATCATTATTAAATTCGTTTTCTGCTCTCCCCCACCCCCAATAAAATGAAATAATATGTAATGATAAGACGAAGATAATCTTGATTTTGTTTAAAAATTGCTTTCCTATACAACAGCATGAATTTGATTACATTAATTGTCATACTCACTGAGTCCAGAAATTTATAGCTAACTGTGACAATCATTGACTTAAACTATTTTTTTTAATTTGGTGAAAACTTAGTTATTTTGAAATTTTCGTGCATTTAAAAGTAAGCTAAATTGTTTACAATTGAACTCAGAATTGTATAATATACGGAATTACGCAAAACATGCAGATTTTGTTTATAAGAAAGGAAAATAATTAACTTCTTTTCATTATTAATTCGTTTAATTTGCCTTTATGCAGCTAAAAAATACTATTCATCGTACAATAGCTTAAGATATTTTATATTTTATGGTAATTGTGTTTTTAAGTTTTAAAAAAATATTCATTTTCTCTCCGGAAATAAAATAGCTTGGAGCCAGATTTTAGAAAGTTCTTTTCAAATTTTCGCTGAAAATAACAGATATTATCCTGATGAAATATGTTTTCGCCCGGAAAATAACTTTTAAACAAAATTAAGAAAATGTAAGAAGTTCTTAAGGAAAACTTTTCTATGACAAAATTTAAAGTTTAGCAGAAAGTTTTGGTAAAATGATTTCGAGAAATTCAGGGATTAGTTTTGTTAGTTATGAATTTTTGCTTTCGAGATAACATTTTACTTTCAGTTAAAATATTTAATATAAAACGAGACCTCAAAGAATTGTTTTATCCAAAATCATAATGATCCAATTTGATTAATATACAGATGCAGCAACTTAATCACGCTCACAATACTGCCGTGAGCAGGTAAATGACAGTATCTGCAGAACTGAGTTTTCCAGTAGGGAAATTTTGGCCTTATTTTTTTTCAGCGGAAACCAAACAAGCAAGCTTGTACAATAAAGCTAACGTACAACATATGATAAAAATGCGGAAAAAAGAAAAAGGAAAAAATTGCAGTTACTGCCCTTTACCTACCCACGGTAAAATATTTATCGACACTAAAACACGTTAAAATCCCTTTAATAACGATTTTCTTGATATCATACACCTTCTTTGTCAGATGATGGTTGTGTCAGAACCATATCTGAAAAGTTTATCACAATTATTTTCCGACAGAAAAGCTAAGATGCTTGTCTAAACTGTTAAGCTTAATTATTTATTTTCGTATGCAGTTCCTTGGGTCGCTAACTTTTTCGTTAATTGAATGCACAATTCCTCAGATCCAGAATAGTTCACACTGCTCAGACTGCTTTTTTACGTTATTTTTTAAATGAACTTTCAATAAACATTGCCTAGGTAAAAACAATTATTAACAAGCAGAAAAATGTTTACCATTTTTATTGAAATCGAAAACACAGCAAATTAATGCCAGCAAAAAAAACTTTGTTTTCTTTCTAATGGGGGTGTTAGGTGCCTTAGCTTTTCCAGACCTCGTGCTATCCCCCTGGTATGGGATCCAGTTTTTCATGTGCCACCATTAAGCCCTGAAAGTCAAAGGCACAGGTAATCTTGACGCCAAGTTTCCACAGATGGAAACCTGGGCTTTCTTCAATGAAAAACTTCACTGAAGATTTAATTTTGCCGTGGGCATTCAAAGCCAAACGAATGCCCAAGGTATCTTTCATATGACACATAATCACACGACATGGGCGCTGACGATTTTCTGCATCTCTAAAATCCACCGACTCGACACTGCAGGTCTGAACATTGGACCACGGATCAGAAGGTCAACTCCTTCCTACCACGCCAACCAGCTGACCAGTGACCAATGCAAAAATATACCTATAGAAATGAATGTAATTGAAAAGTTTCAAAGCTTACATTTTTTGCCTCAGTAAAGAGGTTTCTCATAACTTTGAAATTCGTGCAGTGCATGCAATTTTTCACTGATATTTGTGCTTCCAATATTAGTTTGATGTTTTCGATATTTTGTTAAAACTTTTAAAAGTAAAAAAAGCAAAAAATCAAGACAATTATGTTTAGAAAAAGAGTTAATAAATTAAGAAATGAAATATTTTGACTTTTCAAACATTGTTTACAATCTAACAAACTTACATTACTCAAAACGTAGTTAGAAAGAGGTATGTTTTCTAGCGAAAATAAGAAATAATCGAGGATTTATATCACAAAATTGTTCATTTTCTTCCTTTTAGGAAGTAAATTCAAAAAAAAAAAAAGTTTCCTACGTGTAATTACTTGTGGTATTTATGTGCGTGAAATTAAAGCTCGAAAGACGACAAAAATCTCATAATATAGGAACGGACTTAGATTGCGGAATGTTAAAATTAAGTAGTTTTTATCTAAAACTAAAAGCAATTACCAAAATATCTGTGGAATTTTAAAGAGCACAGAAAATGCTTGAGAATTGTAGAAAAACGAAGTTTACTCGGAGTTAAATTCTTTCAATCTAGTTTTCTGCCATTAATAATTAATAATCCGTCGTTTTTATATATTTTTAAATGTATTTAAAATATGGAGCTTTTTAATGCACAAAATGCGAATTCAAGCCTGGTTTTGCGAAAATTATCAAGAGCTCAGAAATATAAACATGTTTTGTTATTATTTTTATTCCAGATAAAACTTTTTATAAAATCTTGTTATATTGTTGCTTCAGAAGTCTAAGGAACCGATTGTAAAAATTGACTGACTCACAAAAACAAAACCAAGTAACTATCAAAGCACAGATTGTGAGATAAATGCTCGCATTTTGGATTCTAAAATTAACAACTAGTTTTGTAGTTAATATTATTATTACAAATATTATCATTGTTATTAACAGTGAGCTATGGACTTCAAACTCTATAATAGTAGGGGGGGAATATATATATATGTATATATATATATATTTTTTTTTTTTTTTAAAGTTTAGAAAAACTTTTTTGAAGAAAATTCTCAAAATTTCTTACAAAGTCACCTTTTTTTACACTTTAAAAATGCCGTGAATTTAAAAAATAATCATTTTAAAAACTAGTCCGGTTTTTCTGTATGTTTACGATTGTATCAATCCTCCCATTGCTGGGGAGGATTAATGCTCTTGGATAAGATACTATGCCATATTATTCAGAAAAACGGTACAGACATTTCAATTTATTTTTACAAAACCCTGAATTGCTACAAGTTGCACGAATGCAGACTTTTCACTGTTGAGAAAAATATTCTCATTTACCAGTTTAAAGATTAACTGATCATGTTTATTAAGTCTTTCCGTTTTAGTTCGACTACGGTCCGCATAGATCAACAAATCTCTCAATGAGAGCGAATAAGGCTCTGGAGAACTGCAGCTTTGCAAAACAAGAATTGCAGACGGGGGTAAGCTAAGTTCTTACTAGCAATTCTCTCTTACCTTTGTCCATGGTTGCTTTACTGCATCTGGAGCTTAGCTTTGTTGGGAGATCATGGAGGTTCTATTCAATTACGTTTAAACTAAGAAATTTTTCTTGATGGTTCCCGAGACATGACTAGCTTTAACAGGGGATATTAACCAATTCTTCGGAAAGTTTAAAACATAATTTCAGAAAGGTTTCTGACTTTTAGCGGAAAAGTTCCTGGTTTTTACAAGACATGGAACTGGCAGAATTCCAGGAACGTTTCTAAATCATTTTTTCAGTGTACGACTACTAGCATTCACTCGTAAAATATTAAGGAAGAAAAATTCACAGCACCTCTTCAATTTTTTGCGCCATTGTACTTTAGTTTTATTTTACAAGCTTGCTTACCGGGTTTCCGCTGAAATTAAAGCACGAAAAAGGTTCAAATTCCAACATTTTTCCTATTGTTAGTATCGAATCCAAAACGCATTTCTTCACATATCTCGAAAACTCAGTCCTGCAGATACTGCTGTTTGCCTTCCCACGGCAGTATAAGACTGTAAACAACATTTTTAGATGCAAACGTTGAATTCTTCATGGGTGGAAGACACCCCTCCCGTCACACAAGCCAAGGGCTAATTTCCAAATCTGCTTTTCGACCACGAATGCAATAAATTTTACAAAACTTATATTTAGTGCGATCGTAAATTGTTCGTTCAATACCTGTTTACTACAGAGTGGTGCCTGAATGCGCGTTAAGTCCTTCAAGCATTCCTAACTCACAAGGAATTTCTAATTATGGAAGCCATTTAATTAATATATCTCACGAAGTCCATAGGAGCAGTACCGCTTAAGTTATTAATAGATATTGATATCATTATTAATAGGTATTATTATGACTTTCCAATATTTCTTTTGTGATGTTAACATTATTTTTGGCCTAATATATGTTAGCAAGCGTTCTATTATATTTAGAAGTACGTCCTTCCTTTAATAATTTAAAAGGCCCTCTAAATTCCTGAAAGCAAAATTTTATAAAGATGACGGAGCAGTGCCTTACAATGAGAATATAACCTTTCCGAAAGTTTAAAAGTATTTTTTTCTGAAAGAGCACGCTTAAAAACATTGGGTCTAACCAATTTTTAAATAATTTGTCAAAGTTTAATATTTTTAAAAAATTACTTTAATCGTTGCGCATATTCAATTTCATTTTTTACGCTTCTGCACATGACATCACAAGTGACGAAACGATATTCATGGATGCCATTAGTGCAGAATGAAATATTTAATTTGCTTCTTTACTCACATGTACTGGCAACGATGTGGTTGATAGCAAGCGTAGAGCTCAATGTTTAATTCGCTTCTGAATTATCATAACGTGGAAACGCGATAGACAGCAAGCGTAAGCATTCAGCGAACCAGTGAATTATGCGCCAAAGTTCATCACTTGTGACGTCATAAATACCACGCCTTGTTTGAAAAATCGGACATTTTAAAAATTTTCATTAAAAACTAAACGTTTTGAAAATAAAAGATTTTCTTCACTCCATGTTATATTTTTGCTCATTCTATCAACTTCAGTGACTAAAAGTAGTACTTTTGACTAATAGAAACAACCCCATTATTGTTATTAATTATTATTTCTTTCTAAAACATCCACCAAATGGTTGTTAACATTTAACTGAAGTGATTTTTTACAATCAAAGTGGTGAGATGGTAGTCATTTCACCACAACATTATACTTTTTGTATACTACACAAAACTTAGCAAATTAAAGTAAGAAAATTTGCAATGGTTTTTGTATTATTTATTTATATAAATACAACTGAAACAATACTCTAACTAATATATATATAGGGCAATGTGCAGCAAAGTGAATTAGCGGAGCAAAGTTAAATAGGGAAATATTAGCTTTGTTTTTGGAGCTACTTAATCTGGTAATATTTTAACGATGTAGTAACCATTGAGCATAGATAAAATGGAGGGAGTGAAAAAAATTTTTGTGAACCAAAGACTCCAAGTCACGAAATAGATTTTTAAAGCAGAGCATTGGAAGAAACCTGGTTTCTTTCGCTAGTTTCACGCAAAACGTGTCAACCATTATCCGCTGTTGAGTAACGTGACTTGGAGTCTCAGCCTCAGTTTTTGCTAAGTCAATGATGGACTTGCTCTCTCTATTTACTAATTCCTGCTCTAAGGTCTATCTGCAATATAACAAGCAACCCGGTTATCACTTTCAAAGCTTACGCTCGACGAGCACGACCGGTAGCGCGCGGTTGGTTAATCACGTGACAGCAATGACGTCAGCGGTTACTAACCGGTTGTTCACGAACCAATGCTTCATCGAACGCTTTCGGTTGATCACCGGTTACTTGCACAGACATGACGCAGACAAACAACACGCAGGTGAAAATTACTTATAATTGATCAAAAATGTCACATGGTTCTCTCAACCAATCAGCTAGCTTAAGTTGTAGTTGACCGGTAGATCAACCGGCGAGGCTCATAGAACGACATCGAAGCAACCAGTTAACCGGTAAGCATTTAAGCATACGGTACTCGAATTTGGACATGTGAATAACACGCGATCTTCATTGGTCGAATCGTCTGTCAATCAATCGCCTTTCGCTGGAAGTGATGCGAGAACATTAAGTCCGAATGTAAACATCGTGTTATAAGCTGTTTATTTTTCATTTTTGAGAAATAAATTGTTTTGCTATCTTTTTATGTTTCTCGAAAGCATAGTGGCCGCAATTTTGTTCTGATTTTAAAAAGAAGGTTATGTTTGAGTGGCACCTATTTTGTTGTTTACATTGTGGATTTCTGTTGCTTGCGATTCGAGTATGCTTCTTTATTACCTTTTTCTTTAATGAATTTTATGCATAAGTGGCGTTTTGTTTTACGCATGGATTGGATCATTAAGAATATTCCTTTTTATCTTAATATTCAATAATTGCTAAGGTGAAGTTTGCTAGAAAATAATCTTATTATAATTGTTTTCCAACGTTACTATGAATCGTTATACCAACTGAAACTCGAGTGATGCAATAGCAAACTTAAAAGAGACATTGAAAAGACAATGATTTAGAGGCCTGCAAAATAGCTGAGAAAAGTTATGTGGAATAGTTTACTAGACATATCCTTTATAATGTATTCAATTTCTGTTCCACGCTGTCACCAACTTTAACGCTGATTTAAAGCTAGAATTGTGTCATCATTGTGTGCTAATAGGGGCTTGTGTGTATCCGCGTTTTGTATCCGCGGGGACGGATACAGGAGAGGCCATAGGGCATCCCCCCCAATTGACCACAATAGTATCCATCCCTTGTGTTGAAATATTTTATGAATAAAGTGTAAACAATTACAATAATTGATTCAATTTATGAATTATCTTGAGTTGTAAAGGCTGAAATCTTTTTTTTTTTTTTAATTGTTCATAAAATTCATTCGTAAAGTTATTTGGTGCCTTATTGCTAACTGATTTGGTGCTTTTTATTGACACCTTAGCAGTTTCAAAAATTTTTTGTGGTCAAAACTCTAAAAATTCGTTAGCATCATCCTCCACTCCCCCCCCCCCACCCAAAAAAAGGTAGTTAGTAGCCGCCCTTGGGAATGTGTTTTCTAAAATCCTGTGATTTGACACAAATGAATCCGTTTTTTAAAGTAAATTCTGGTTTAGTTAAGCTTTGAAAAAAAAAAAGTTCGCAACCACAGATAAATTGTAAACATCCCAACGAAAATTAATCTCTCTTATTAAAACAAGCCTCTCTTATTAAGGCTTTTAAAACAACAAGCTACAGCTATTATTATTATCATAGTAATAATTTTCATAGGAACATTTTTTTCAGTCAAGCATAAGCAAAAAATAACCACAATTGCTCAAATATAAAAAATAACTCCTTTCCTTGTTTTAATTGCATTTTATAAGAAATTTTATACATAATTTTGATGTTTAGCTGTGTTTCCCTTTGTCAATTAAAACAGTTTGCAATTGATTGATTCAACAATAATTTAAAATATTTTAACACCAATGGCAAATTTAGTACTAATAAATCCTGGAATATATCACTCTGTAGTTCAAGAGTTTAATTAATCAAAATTAGCATTACTTTTGGAAAAATAGCATTCGCAATGAACAAGAAAGTACGTTCGTTGCACTAAAACACTCACAAAAGCATGTAATATATATATATATATATATATATATATATATACTAGCCATAAATAATTTTTTTAAAATCATTTATTAACACTACAAATCTATAGAAAAAATAGCTGCACAATGATTTAAAAGTTCATAACATGTTAAAAAAAAATCTTTGAAAAAAAATCAAGGTATTAAAAGTTAAATTAAATATTCTAAAAAAGGGTCGAAGGAAAAAAAAACTTACCAGCAAACGAACTTTTGACCTGATGGGCATGAATTTCTCGTGCTCCACTTAGTATTTGTTTTCTTTCAAAATTCTTGGACCCAAGTATCTATGTCCACCGTGAACGTGACGTTGCTTCTTACTAAGATCTTTTCATCATTTTCTACAATAATATTGTGAAACTCAGCAGGTAGATGTTCGCTTTTTATTTTCATGGAGAACGAGAGCGAATCCATATCGGCTATCTCAGAACAACATGGCGCTCGTTTCAGAGGCGGCGGAGCGAAAGGCAATTGATTGACAGACGATTTGACCAATGAAGAGCGCGTGTTATTCACATGTCCAAACTCGAGTACCATATGCTTAAATGCAACCGGTAACTCTCAAGAACGCTGCGGTTAGCAACCGGTTACTCACCGGTCGACCGGTGAGGTTCGTCGAATGCAAGCAAAGACTACAATTTCATTCTTATTAGAACTCAGCAGTTTGGATTAGTGAAAACAACCGAGCTGGAGGCAAATGTCATCCCATTGAAGCTGAGAGTGCCAACAAACTGGAAGATCTACCAGACTGATGAGTTCTAATAGAAACGAAACTGCCGTCTTTGGATGTGATAACCGGGCTGTCTGGTATATAGCATGCAGTTCTGGGGACCTTAGCCCCGGCTTAGGGCGGTAAGTTACTGCTACATATAGTCCATTCCAGTCAAGAAAAAATACCTCTCAAGATCATTGAAATATTTTGATGTAAGCCAAAAATTATTCTTGCTATTATAAAATTATGAAGTTCTTGTTATTGACATTTTAATTAATTGAGACCCACTTGTAGCAGTATAACCATAAGAAACAGTATTTATTTCTATGACATTAAACTTATTTTTATTTTAAACGTTTAGCGCAACTAATCAAATGCATGCGGGGTAAAGTGAAATAGTTCATTTCGCTTATTCATTCGATATTTTATTAAATCAACTATGCATTCATTTATTATTTAACTCATTTACCTTCCGTCATTTAACAATTCACTTATTTATTCGTGCATTCACTTGTTCTCTTATTCCTTCACTATTTTATTCCCTCATTCATATTTTTTATATACAAATATTTGATTTATTTATGTGTTTGCACTGTTAAAAATTTTCCGGAAAATTTGCGGTAATTGTTACTGGCATCCATGTTGCCAGTAACTATTACCGTAAAAATCAAATGTTACTGTAAAATTTTACGGTTTCTTCGGTAGGCCACAGCAACCAGTTGGCGCTGGGATCGCTTATTTCTCCGATATAAATTACCGTAAAAATCAGCGATGCGTCGGCGATGCAATTTTACAGTAACAATTACCAGAAAATCTTCCTGAATTTTTAACAGTGTGTAAGTTGATTCATTATCTGTTCGTTTAGTCATCCATTCTTTTATTTACTCATTCATTTGATCAAAAATATTTTTCCCCTTTGTCCCGTTTAAAATTTCCCCCCTTTTTTCTTGAAGGTACAAATTAAAAATTAAAAAAGTTTCAATGCAAGTTTTATAGTGAGGTTTTTTTTTCTTTATGCACTGTAATTTTACTAAACAAAACTAAAATTCTTCATTTTTAAACAGATAAGTTATCTTAACTATTTCAGTTTGCCCCTTTAAATGCAAACACCCTATGCTTCTGTGGTGTAAATAACCTCGCAAATTAAAGGCTAATCTTCCAATATTAGTTACATCACCATCGATAGTGTTCTCACTTCCTCGTTTGTCGTGGACAAGCGGTAAGAATTTTTCGGAGAAAGATGGGTTCGTATATTTCCATACGAACTTAATTTCTCTACTTGTCAAGCTGAGTCTTTATTAACACTCATCCCTAAGTGTCCAATATTATAATCCTCATATATATAATAGTGAATGATCGAGTAACGCGCCTGACGTCATCAACAATGAAACTCGCGCCAAGACATGATAATAGTTTTTGGTATTGTTTGACATGTTGGGAAATGCTTCATTTTGACAAGGCTGAACTGGATCCGGTCACTTAACTCTTTCACTGGTATGACTGCAATTTTAGAAGAATGAAGAAGAGAAATAGTGGTCACAACAATAAGCGCTATCTACTGGCGTTTAGGGTTAATCCACTGCAGTTGGGTTTAATATTTCAACTATCAAAATATTCCCAAACAGGCAATTGCTTCTTTCAAATGTAGAAGCAATTTTTTACCCGTCATACTTTGACGAGTCATACTTTTGAGGGCGATTTTCTAGTATCAATAGATTTATACAAAATTGCACGGAAAACGAGAAGTTCTTTCAGTTATATTTTGATAATACAGAGTGATACTTGTTCACTCAAAAGAGATAATTTTGGTGTAATTTCTTTCTGGAAACAAACATGAAGTTTAAATGAGAGTTGATAGCGTAAAAAAAAACTTTTTAATTTTTCGAAAAATAATATCGAAAAGTTAGAGCGACTGCTTTTCAATTGGTATAGTCCAAATACTAGCTTCACTGCAAACTTTTAAACACTTTTTAACACGAACATTTTTTTCCTTTTCAGGAAACTTTGAAGCACTCTTTTTGGAGCAGTTTTCTAAACACGACTTCGGAGAACACTTTTCAAACACATTTTGCACACATTTGGAACACCTTTTAAAACACTTTTGGGAACTCATTTTCTGAATATTAACATATATCTCTTCCTTAAGAACATTTGGCTGTACACTTTCGAGCTACACTTTTTACAGCATTTATGGAACACTCTTTTGATTATAGCAGTAGTTTTTTCTTTAATTATACCGTCGTCGAGCAATGGACGTTCTTCAAACAGGGATTACCATCCTTTTTTTGCCATACATTTCATACTATTTTGAAAATGTTTTCTTCTTTTGATATCTAAATTAAAAACCAAAATCAGTATGTATAGCATAGGATACATTAAATAGTTAAGCTTTTTTTTTTACATTAAAGTTTTTTTTTCCTATGCAAAACACATACTTGCAAAAATAAATTAATTTTCATTTGAAATTTATTACAACTTTTTAAATTTTAAACAAAGTTTCAGTCTTTAAAGTTCAATAATTTACTCTTAGTTGGGGAATAAGCAAATAAAGCTTCTACACGAATACAGTGGGTGCTAAAATCTTTAGAATCGGTTTCAGAATTCTCAATTATTCCAAAGGTTTCAACTTTGAGTTTTACTTCTTAAAGTTACTAATATTATTTTACAGCCCAATATTTCTCAACGAGGCTGGCGCTTCCAAACACGGCAGCAAGCAACAAATTAAACCACTGAAAAGAGTCTGCAGTTTATTCGAAATCGATATATCCATCATTATAAAAGGAAGATGTTAAAAATTGATCTGTCAAGATATTGAGAAATTAGTTCAAAGATTTACGCGAAAAAGAATGATAAATCTAACTTTCTGAGCAATGTTTCGCTTTATCAATCATTTCCAATTACACTCACCTGCATTTCAAACTCATTTTGGAGCAACAAATTTAAAAATACTTCCGTGATTGATGTTGTTGAGTTCTTAATAGAAAACTAATTCTCCTTTCATATTTCGTAATGAACAAAGCGCGAACTATTGGATATTGGCGCTGAAAAATGGCGTATATCATGGCATTGATTCATTCTTCATATTTCCAACGCGTTTTTCATCAGTAGAAAATAAATTTCGATAATGTCTAAAGTTGCCCTGGAAATATAGGGGAATGACATTTTCATTCGTCAAAAAATTAAGAAAACAAAATAGAGAATGGAGGAAAAAAGGAAAATCATTGGTTCCACATATAATTCGAATTGATTTTAGAATTTCAGACACCTAACAGATATTTTATGGGCCTCAGCTGAAAAGCGCAAGTTTATTTCGTAATTAATGCTTTAAATTTCATTTATTGTTTTTTATAAAGATACAAGAATTAGAAAAAAAAAACTCTTTCTTCAACAACAAATGAATACTGCTCGATGCACATTGAAGTAATTTGTTAAGAAACAAAGGGTAGACTTACTAGTAAATTAACACTTGACAGCAATTTCGTTTTCAATAATCCATAATACCATTAAAAACCACAGAATTTGACCCCCCCCCCGTGCCAATAAAAGCATTTTAATTTATATACGTAGTTTTGTTTTTAAAATTTTTTGATTGTTGACTTTAGATAAGGAAACTTAAAAGAGGTCTCGTCCGAAATTTTGGTTCGAAATTTGTGCTCCAAAAAACGTTAGTATGTGTTTAGAAACCAAGTTGCAGAAAACTGGTTGCTAAGCTATAGATGCATTGATTAAAATTTGTTGATTATTTTATTGTCCTAATGGAGAAGAAAACCTTAATTTATATTTACAACTAAGTAAAGTATAAAACTATGAAATCCATTACAGGAAACATCTGCTGATAAACTGTCATTTACTTAGAGACACAAAATGTTCTTTTTAAATTTTCCTGAAGGGACGTCTTACTCAGCTTATAATCAAAAATCAATTATTTTACGGTATTGCCCAGCTAAAAATAATTTTCAGAAAATCTGCAGAAAAAAATTTTTTTTTTTGAAGTATTTTTCAAGATTTCTGCAGATTTTTAGAAGACAAGCAAAATCTGCATTTTGTCTTCAAAATAATCTGCAGAAAATCCACACAAAAAAGTTTTCTTTTTAGTTTTCTCTTAATATTCTGCAGATTTTTTGAAGGTAAAAAAAATCTGCAAATTTTCTTCAATTAGATCTACAGAAAATCAACACAAAAAATTCTCTTACAGTTTTCTCTAAATAATTCGCACGTTTGTAGATATTTTATGGTCATCAAAAAGAAATCTGTATTTCAATTGAAATTATTTTTTAAAGTTTTATTACAGCATAAAAGTTTTTCACACTTTAATTTTTTTTATATTTTTTTCAGTTTTTAGAAAATTAAACACATTCTTTTGTTTTTCTAATTAAAATCAGTAATAAATAACTTAAACTTTTCCCCCAAGAACTTTAATTTATATTTTGATAACTTAAATTGAAATTTAAAAGCATTTCAACACGTTTGAACCATTTACCAAATAAAAAAAGTCTGTTTATTGTATTATACAAATAATATGACATGAAAATCAATTTTAATATAGGTGCATGATTCAAATCAAATAAAAGTGAAATTACAATACATCATTTTTTTTTTTTTTTTTTGAAAACAAAACGATATTGAGTAACGCAAGTTATTACATGGTTTGAAAGGGCTTTCAAAAATGTCAATTTCAAGAAGGATACGGATTGGAACAGAGTCAAATTTGACTCACTTGGAGAAAAATCAGGAAATTGAAATTGAATAAGAACAAATATGACTTGAAATAATGTTCTCGAGCGGCGCGCCGTTCGAGTGCAAACGCACCGAACGCCAAGCCTCTTACCGTCCACGGAGGCCTCGGTCCGTCCCGCAATAATCGGGTGCCACAAAGCTACGAAAGTAGATGACCCCTCGACCAGGTGACGCGTATTGTTTTTTTGCTCGGCCACGGAAACAAATAATTAGAGAAATTTCAAGTTTCATCATTGGAAACCCATGAAAAAATATTGGATTCATGCCTCGGTTCACAAAAAGGTAAGCCACTTTAAAATTCAACAATTATTATTTGATTAAATTAACTTTTATTTAATAAGTGTATGGTATATTAGGGTTAGTTTGAAATGTTATGCCTAATCGGAGGTTTTTAATTTTTGAAATTTTTACTTTTTCACCGATAGACTTAAAATTTTGAGCGAACATTTACGTTGTCAATATCTATTAATAAAAAAATTGTGTTACGATGTCTCAATAATAACCAGCCTAATTAACTTAATTACTTCCCACCACGTGGTCAATTTGGAGGAATTTTTCGGAATTTTTAATTTTTACAAATAGTTCTATTTATTATTTCGTCTTGAAACTTTATACTAATTTTACAATCATAGCGATGTATTTTTGTGACAAATTTGGTTTAATTATTTCAATTTGCATAAACTCCAATTTAATAAATTTAAATTTTCATTTTGGAGGAGTAGTTCAAATTTTAATTATATATTTTATTAAACAAACATGAAACACCACTCTGCAGTGAATTTACTCATTTTTATTAAAGAACTGTTGAAACTTAAAATTAAAAATGTTTTTGGATTTTTATTACATTAATTTCATTTGTTATTAATTGTTATCTACTATTTTTAATTTGCTGGGTACATTTTTTGCAGTTTATCTACAAATTTTCTGCAGAATATTTAAGTATATTTGAAACATGCTTTCTTCACAAAATCTGCAGAAAAAAAATCTGCAGAAAAAATCTGCAGAAAATTTGAGCATATTTGGAACACGCTTTCTGCAAAAAATCTACAGATAAAATATGCAGATTTTCTTTAGAAACCATGTTCCAAATATGCTTAAATTTTCTGCAGATTTTTTTAAAAGATTTTCTGCAGATTTTTTTTAGCTGGGTGCAACCAGCGACTATAATAGCGTGTTTCTAAATACGTGAAACAAGGGTGGACCCACGCTGTCTTGGAACCTAAACCTTGGATAGGTCGGCCTGTCCTCTAAAGGGGTTCCAGCCGTAGATGAGCTCCTCCATTAGACAAACCTCCTCCGTAGACACAACTCCAATAATAGTTTTCTGGCACTCTTCTTTCATACTGTCCGTTCTCGAAAGCGAAGACTACCACTCAGGACAGATTCCATTTCAGAAAGGGGCGATAGGTTGAGGACGGCCACTTACCGTTCGTACTTGCTGTCTTTGAACACGTTATTTTGCACCTTTTTCTCCCGGGTTTCTCTCCCTATTTTGATAAAATCACAGCAGACCTGACGCAAATTGGTGCTAAGTCTCGGCTTAGGAAATCGAACAGTACATTAACAATTGGAATTCTAAAACCCTCTACTGTACAAGGTTACATCAATCAGAGTTTGTTTATATAACACATACTGCTCTTTTTCATACTGGTTGAGATATAATCTATAGTGCCAAGAAGATGTAAAAATATTTTTTTTAACAACAACACCCAAAAAAATAACTACAGTGGACTCTCTCTATCTGAACACTCCCTAAGGTGAACATCCCGATATTCTGAACACATTTTAATGGCCCCGGCGAAACTCCATAGACTTAGCATGGGCTGACCTCTCTGTACTCTGAATACCCTGTAATATGAACATCCCTGTACTATGAACGCAATATAAAACCCCCTTCAATAATTACCTCTCTATATACTGAACCATGTTCTCTATCGGTACTCGGGAATTCCTATGAACCAAATTGTAAAACCCGAAGTACCTTCAATTTATTCACAATGATTGAAGAACATGAAGAGATGAAGTAGAAAGAATTTTTTTGCGGATATTACTGCATTTCATAAAATCATTCAGATGGGCGATATGAGCCTAAAGTTTGTGCCACTGAACTCCGTAGTTCAAGAATCCAACCATTTAAGATCTTTAAAATACGATTATTACCTACAAGCAATATGCAGTTGAGAATCATACAGAAATCTTTTCACTTTAACAATTGGATGATACAACGTACCTTGCACGAGAATACACAATGCAAAAGCATATAAAAATTATTCTTTTTTTAGAGGTATTGTACCGATAACTGCACTGAAATATTATACAGCTTGTCAGGTAAAACTTTCCTAATTAAAAAAGGAAAGAGATGCAAGAGTTGATGTCCTACTGAGTTTAATAAGACATTGCACTAGCCGCCAATCTAAAATTCAGCACCTCTATCTCAATAACTGGTATAGCTCACTTAGCACAGTACTGAAAATAGACTAATAACGCAATAGAATATATTATACATGCATTTATTCCATCAACCTCTATAATGAACACCCCCATAATCTGAACACTTTTGTTTAGTCCCATCAGTGTTCAGAATAGGGAGAGTCCACTGTATAGTGATAAAACAGTTTGAGAGTTGACGAATTATTTTAGAAATAATTTGTGATGCATTAAAAATAATAAAGCATCATTGAAAAAATCGTTTAAGGAGATTTCAAACAATAGGAAAACTAACATGTTATTACAATTTATGTGTACAGGGCGTCCTGAAATAGACTGGCTGGTTTTAAAAATTAATAACAGGAAAACGGTTAATAATAAAAACAAACTCTAGCAGAAAATTCATGTGGTAGGTCGCAAAGCTTTTCTCCCAAGAGTTCCAAATTTTAGTTCAAAAACTGTCAATAGATGGCGCTGCAGGTAGTAAGCCTTTAACTAAAAAAGGTTTGAAATTCACCGATTGTTCCTCCGATTGCGACATTTGGTTCCAGCCGGCGCACAGTGGGGCGAAAACGCCAAAAAGCGCTTAAAAGTGTTTTTGAACCTCTCTCGCTTGCTTGCTTACACAGGCATGTTATAATGGAGTTTCCTCGATTTGTTTGGGCTCGCAGGGTCCAAAGTTCGCAGGTTTACGCAGCTAATTCCTTTTCAAGGTCTTTCTACAAACCATTTATGACTAATTAATATTAATTTCTAACAGGGCATAAGAGGACATTTTTTGTAGAGTGTTTTGAAAAAAAGAACATTGAATTCCCAAGTTTTCGGTGCTTATCAAAACCGATTTTCGGTTTGAGAATGTGATTACTCATTTTTTTCGTCCTATTACTATCGTTGGACACGAGAGAAATTAAATATACCCGCCTTTAATAAGTAAAAAAAATTATACACTGCTTAAAAGCAATTTTTGTAAATTCCCGCACTCATGGTTTTTCAACTTTCTAAAGGTTCCCTTCAGCTTTGTAGTGGACGAAGAGCTCTAAAATTCTAGCTCTGACTGCCTAAGAGGTAGGCCTGTGAAAATTTATTAACCCTCAATTGGCTGGTTGTAGGAAAAAAGTAACATTTATAAGCGCTTTTAGGCGTTTTCGCCCCACTGTGCGGCGGTAGACAATTTGAAAATAATGTTGTGTAATTTTGTTTATTAAAAAGTTTTTTCGAAAAACTATGATGTAATTTTCTATCTTTCTTTGATTTACGGTCTTACGAGATCTGCAACGCCATGTATTGGAAAATTCTTGAACTAAGATTTGGAACTCTGGGGAACAAAACTTATGCCTGTCGCATGAATTTTCATCAAGATTTTTTTTTTTTTTTTTTCATTCTTAACCACTTTCCTGTTATAAATTTTTGAAAACAGTCAGTCTATTTCAGGACACCCTGCAGTTTGAATGTAAAGTATAATATCCATAATTTCATACGAAATCGTTTATTTAAAACCTTTTGTTGCACAAGTACCGCTGTTTCATTTCTAGCTCAAAACTACCGATTTGAATTTGAAGGACTCGTCAAAAATGCGCTACGATAGTAGCTGACACGTGCGAAGCATTGTCTACAAAAGGAATTCAAAAACCCAGGGTTTTTTTTTTTTTTTTTGTGACTTGTTTGTACATTTTGCGCTGACAATGATGCAAAAATCTTTAATGTCTTCTCACTTTTGATGTAGTATTAAAGAAGTTATTGGCGTACCTACAAAAAACACATTTGAGAAATAATATGTATGTGATTTACCATGTTAAAATAAATTTTTTTCTCTGATTTTAATAAAACAACACAATGAAGGTTTTTTTTTTTAAATTAAAGTTTAATCCTGCCCCCAATGAGTTAAGATTATTCATGGAAATTTGGACCAAAACTTCAACTAACGAAGCTTAGTCATTCAGAAACTACATTTTCTGGCTTGTGGGAAAATCGATCCTTTGATCTTCAGGGTTATCAGCAGGATGCTCTCAGAGAGAGCAAAAAGTATCCGGATTCCGTAGCTTTGCAAGAATTGCTGGCGAGTTAGATTCATGGTACTTGCTTGCAATTCTATCTTAGCTTTGGCCATGATTGTAATAATGCTTTTGGATCTTTCTTGGCACAGCATTAAGGTGCCAATCTCTTATGTTAAACCGTATGTCTCTGCAAGTTTCAGCGACACGACTGACTTTAAACGGAGAGATTACTGAATTCTTCAGAAAGATTTCATGATAATTTTAGGAAGTTTACTGTATTTTAACGGAAAACATTCTGTTTTTTTTTTTTTTTTTTTTTTTTTTTCAAGATACGTTTCTCCTCTGCTTTGGTGCAAGGGGTGACTAGTAGCCCTGGTAAGTTTTGTCATACAGCATGATTTACAAAAAAATAATAATAATAATAATAAAAGTCGACCTAGGATCTGAACTTTAAATGAGTTTTTCTCGAAACGAAAAAAAGTCCACTTACATCCCTTTGCTTCTCACTGCCACAACTGACCTCTTCGTATACCTTTTCAAATTTTTTTCTGACTTTATACAACTTAATAAACGAGCATATGTTAATCTCAAATTTTGAATAATTAAGTCTCAGGATAAGACTAAACTAAACAAGAATGTTTTCTATAAAAAAAAAGTTAATGCTCTTTTTTTTTTCCACACAACAAAGCTATTACCTGGTTCAAGTTTCTAATTTACATCACTTCATGAATATTTATTTTCGCTAGAAAAGGGAGCCTCAAAGTAACATTTTTTACTTGCGCTTTGAGAGTTTTTTTAAATAACAACTCAGTGCTTTAATTATATGAGTAGTGTAAAATACGCATTCATTAACTAATGGTCTATGTTTACGTAAACGTATTTTATTAGTGTTTTTTTTTCCTTGCGTAAACACTTTGAATGAGAATGACTTCAGTTTCAGTAGCAATTATAATTCTAGGGTAGTTACGTGTAAAAAGTACACGGAAGTTCCGCCTAAGTCTTATCAGTACTTTTCAAAATAATGTAACATTTTAAATCATTAGTACTTTTTATATCGTTAAAAGAGCATTTACTTTATTTTTCGCTGTATTTCATAGGAATACTAAACTTCTAAAACTAAGGAAAAAATTCCACTTTAAAAAGTGTTTTGTTAGAGATTTTTTTAAACAATGCATTTTCTTTTAAATCTTCAAATTCCATTTCGTAATCAAATCCCAAGCATATTACAATAAAATCTGTTTTTTAATGTTCTAAAGGAAAATTAACACTTAATTGTCAAATGAAGCAAATAATTCGCTGATGAACTTATTTAAGGTAATTAAAGTTAATGGAAGTTGGGTTCCAAAATTAATTTAAATTATGTAAATAACACAAAAACTAATCTCAATTTATTAATTGCCCTTTGACAACAGTCGAAGCAGAAAATATTTTTGATAACTTCTTTGATTGTTTATGCTCAAAGATATGAATTTATTTATCAAATAGTAGAAATAACAAATGAAACTCTTTTTTGGCAATATTTTAAATATATTTTAAAGCATCATGAGAAATTATACCAATCTGTACTAATAATAAAGCTCAAAGTCTCTCTGTCTGGATGTCTGTAGTATGTTTGGATCTCTGTGACGCGCATAGCGCCTAGACCGTTTGGACCATTTTCATGAAATTTGGCACAAAGTGAGTTTGTAGCATGGGGATGTGCACCTCGAAGCAATTTTTCGAAAATTCTATTTTGTTCTTTTTATATTTCAATTTCAAGAAAATTTTCCGGAGCAAAGTTATCATAAGGTTTACGAGTAAATTACGAAATTATCATGACGTGGAATGGGAGAGCGAATGAACATAGCCAATTGGCGAGAAATTCGTCATCCATTATTTGTAAATATACAGGCGAACCGAATGACCTTTTAATTTTCAACTACGGGCAAAGTCGTGTGTGTACCAGTTGTTTATAATTGTAGTTATTCTAAATTAAGCGATTTCTATTGTGTTCAATAATGATGTCCAAATTTTGGATTCTCACTCATTTAATTACAAATTGAAGAAAAGGCATGTTTTCTTCTTACTGATTCAATTAAAAAAATTTTAATTCTTCTCAAATTTCCACTTGATCTTTCTCATAACGATATCAATAAATTTTTCAAACTCTGATTAACCAAGTGGATAAATCACATGTGTAATCCAAAGAATTATGCCAAAAATCGATCAACAAACATTTTCTTTGAAATTAACTCTTTTAAAATGCAAACACATAAAATTCAAACTGAAACAAGCAACGATAAAATTAAAAATTTAAAAAAAAAACCCTACTAAGTCACAACTGTAGAATCAAGAGTGAAAATTGAAAATCATTTTAAAAGCCTTATATTATTAACTAGTGGTACCCGCACGGCTTCACCCGTAATAGCAAATTAAAAGGTCTTTTGGTTCGCCTGTATATTTACAAATGATGTGTAGTGAATTTTCTCGCCAATTGGCTTGTGCCCACGTTACGGTTCCACGTTATGATAATTTCGTATCTCGCCAATTGGCTTGTGCCCATGTTACGGTTCCACGTTATGATAATTTCGTAATTTATTCGTCCATCTTATGATATTTTTTTCTTAAAATTGGAATAAAAAAAGAACAAAATCGAATTTTCGAAAAATCGCTTCGAGGTGCACACCCCCACGCTACATACTAACTTTGTGCCAAATTTCATGAAAATCGGCCGAACGGTCTAGGCGCTATGCGCGTCACAGACATCCTACAGACATCCTACAGATATCCTACAGACATCCAGACATCCTCCGGACAGAGAGACTTTCAGCTTTATTATTAGCAATAAAGAAAATGAATGTCAAGTATTTTATTTGCTATTAAATAGAAACTGGCAACAGATAAAAATTTCAAATCATTGCTTTTAATTTCCTTGTCAGCCGACAATGAATTCGGATATCAATCGCGTGAATAAAGTCTTAGCCGTTATTAAAATCTGATTTTAAAAAACGTTATAATTCGAATTCTATGAAACATGGAAGTTCCAAACACATTCTATTTTGGTACTAAATTTTAAATTTTTTTACTGTGTTTTCGAAATCGCGAAAAACCTTTTAGCGGTTTTTAATTAATATCTTCCTTAATTAATGCCATTCAAAGATGCAACCTAGCTAAGAACACTCTCGAACAACTCTCCTTTCTAACTTTTTTTTTTTTTCCAAAATCGGTCTATCCGTTTACGCACCAGAGTGCCACAGACAGATACATAGACACGTCAAACTTATACCCCCCTTCCTTTGTGTGCCGGGGGTTAAAAACATCAGCTTCACTTTTGTAGCATTACAAAAGTAGAGCTAAAAATCAGTTGCATTAAGAATTGTTTTAGTTCACCAATAACTTTTATGTTTTCAAATAGGGGAACGCGGAAACGTTACATTCAAACAAATTAAGACTGGGGACACTTTCAATATTTTCAGGGGCAAGTTCTTATACATTCTTAAATCTTTGAACGTTCACTAGATTATATTATTTCTAGCAAATGATATTCTTTTCTTTATTGAGTTGTAAAATAAACTTCTTTAAAATGATTTTTGGTGTCCCAATATTATCTTTTACGGCATTCATGACAGAAGGATCAAAATGTTAAGTGTCCCAAGTTTTTTGGGGAGATCCCTAACTTGGGACAATGAACGTTTTTTAGCGTTATTTTTAAAGGGACATATTTACACATCTATATCTTGTCATGAGGTGAAGTACTAAGGCACATCCTAAAAATAGAAAACTTCGTTCGATCGGAAAATATATGATTGTTATGCTGCAAAAATAAAAGTTCAAAAGTGTCCCAAGTATGGACACTTGACTGCACCAAATTTTGTGCAAAGTAAACAGGGCCCACGAGACGCCATGTCAGCCTAGTCCAAAATTAGGGGCCCAGCCCTTGGTAAGGCCCAGCTCGGCATTGGAGAAATAAGAGTTATGCAAGTTTCGAGGGGGGGGCGAGCTTAATAATCGAACTGACAAGGGGGTCCACCTTGGCTCTCGGCGGCTTTGAACGCAAATTTACAATTATAAAACATTTTATTATAATCCATTTTAACAGTTTTATGAGAAGCATGTGTAATGATTACGGTATTATGAATGGATGTGCGTTCAGTTATTTAATTAAGGAAATGAGTAAAAGAGTGTTGAACTAAAATATCATTTAATGAAAGCAGTGGGAACCAATTAGAATAAAAAACAAATTTCCAAAGTTTAGGTGCAGATGTTTAGTAAAGGTTGCAACGTAGCTTTAATACCAAATACTGAAAGTACATTGTTAATCCTGCTGTTATTTTACACGGTGTCCTGCAATAAACTAACTGTTTTCAAAAATTTATAACAGGTAAACGGTTAACAACAACAACAAAAAAAATCTTGCAGAAACTTTATGTGGCTCGTCGTAATTTTTTCCAACAGAGCTCCAAATTTTAGTTCGAAAGTATTTCAATAGACGGCGCAGCAGATAGTAAGCCTGTAAATCAAAAACGAAGAATTGAAATTCACTGGATTTTCCTTCGATTACGACATGTGATTGCAGCCGGCGGTCGACCTTTTCGAAAAATTGGTATGTAATTTTGTTCATTAAAAACATTTTTTCAAATAATTACGGTGTAATGTCCAATCTTTCTGCGATTCACGGCTTACTATCTGCAGCGCCATCTATTGGAAAACTTTTGAATTAAATTTTGCTACTTTAGAGGGGGGAAAAATTTACGGCCTGCCACATGAATTTTCTGCAAGAATTATATTTGTTCCTTTACCATTTTTTCTCTAACAATTTTTTTAAGCAGTCAGTCAAATGCTTTTGTCACATTTTTTTTTAAAACAGCTCGAAATTTTAGTTCAAAAGTATTTCAATAGACGACGCTGCAGATAGTAGGAATGTAAATCAAAAACGAAGAATTGAAATTCACCGGATTTTCCTTCGATTACGACATGTGATTGCAGTCAGCGGTTGACCTTTTGAAAAATTGGTATGTAATTTTGTTCATTAAAAACATTTTTCAAAAAATTACGGTATAATGGTCAATCTTTCTGTGATTCACGGGCTTACTATCTGCAGCGCCGTTTGTTGGAAAACTTTTGAATCAATTTTTGCTACTTAAGACGGGAAAAATGTACGGCCCGCCACATGAATTTTCTGCAAGAATTATATTTGTTCCTTTACCGTTTTTTCTCTAACAATTTTTTTAAGCAGTCAGTTTTTTACAGGACACCTTATATAGAGAGGGTAATAAGGCTTGAATAACCTGATTTTTTATTAAAATACTCATATGTTCTCAAAAATATACTCGCTGTTGAAAAAGCTATGAATTTTGTTTCGCTTAGCGATTGGACGTCAACAAAAAGTCATAGCCCGTTTGTCAAAAATCTTGCAAATCTTAGTAGTGTTACTACAGAAAGTTTAAGCCGAAAGTCCTTAACGACTTTTTAAAGGTACTCTTCACCCAAAAAAACGACGGAAAATTTATCGAGATATTGATGTAAGTTGACTTTATCCCCTTTCGTAAATTAATCCGTAATGATTTTGTCGATTCTCTAACATGAAAAAAAATGTATCTTGGTCCATTTATTTCCTATTTCTTCCTCGGATATTTCAAAATTGATTTCCATCAAGGCGGAGAATGTTATTTGGAGAGAAACATTTAACCATTAGAACTATTGCATTATATGGTCAGTTTATTGCTAGAAAACTTAGAATCACAATTTCTTTCAATTTAGCCTACTTTATTCCATAAAATCATGGAATAAAATTTTATTAGTTGAGAAAGATTTAAGAGTAAACAACAGCAAAACATATTAGAACCATTGCGTTACATTGTCAGTTCATTGTTAGAAAACATTGTATCACAATTTATTTTCACTGTAGTTATTTAATTTCAACTATAAACAACACACATATAGACGGTTGATGGAAGGTTATTTCGTAGTTCCATTGCTTGAACAAGCTACCTTTCGATGATTTAAGAAATTAGCAGAAGAATAGTGATTGTATATACCGGTATACCGAATACCGGTATTTCGTGCTATTTTGCAATTTCGTAATACCGGTATTAGTTGAGGTAAAATACCGGTATTTTCGGTATTAGTTAAAAATGATAAAATGTTTTTAATTTAAGAATTTTCAACTCAACTTATTAAATAGCTGCTGCTATTTTTAACGAACATTTCTCTTTTGATGAGACAGTACCGAAATCAATCCATTGATTTACAGACTTGGCTTCAAAAGCACGAACTTGTAGAATATCCATTAATAAAAGTGCCGGAAAGATTGCTAAATGATATTTTCATCATTGAATGATTTGATGAATCGCATTTTCCTGCTTTTGTGTGTACACCATGTTTTTATTTTTTTTCCATCTCATTGATCTCGCACTTGTCTTTTTGTTAAAGTTAATTGCATATGCAATTACGAATTTATTTGTGCTGTGATATGAGTTAATGTATTCCAACCATCAATTGCAGCAATACTTTATGATATATATTTTTTAAAATATTTTTCTCAAATACACTGAATTTTGGCAAAATCCTTTTTCTTTTTAGTATAACAACACTGTAAAAACGATTCAGAAACGTTCCTGGAAAATAATGGGCAGCTGATGTGCCCAATTTCTGCCAGTAACATATCTCGCAAAAACCAGAAACCTTCCTGAAATTATCTCCAAAATCTCCTTTAAAATTCATAAATCTTCCCGTTTGAAACCAGTCGTGTCACTGGAACTGTAGAGTAAACTTTGGAAGGAATAATATAATTGCTTGCCTCCTCCTGATCTATTAAGAGAGTTCCATATCGAGAATTTTCCTCGCTTGCAACTCCTGCAAGGCAGCGTAGTCCATACTTATTCACTCCCTTTGGGAGCTTAATCAGCATGGACGGGCAGTAAGCAACTGGAAGCCGATTCACTTTATAAATATGCAAAGTTTATCTTTAAACTGGGAACTAAAAATTATTTTTTACACCAGTCAGAAGTGTGCATTCATGCAACTTGTAGCAATTCAGGAAACTTTTTGACAATGGTACTTGATTTTTCCAGGAAGTGGATAAAAACCATTGAAATCCCGACATGTTACACGGAAATACTCAGTAACGTTTCGAAATTTTTTTACAGTGAAATGGCAATTTGTTTCACCGGAATAGGTTTTCAGTCCTGTCTCGCTATCCAGCTTTATGCTTGGCTATTAGCAGTTTTATAGTGCCTTGAAAATTTGCGTAAAGGAAAAGCAAAAATTACTAGAAAATATTTTCAGGTATTTACAGAATCGAAAAAGTTTTGAAAAGAAAACGATAGCAAATATATATTTTTTTTTAATCAAATGTAATTAAAGTCATTGTAAATGCTTGGGAAACGAAGGGTTAATGAAAAGCAAGTTCAAATCGATTTTTATCAAGAAGAAATCCTTGAAGATGATGTTAATAGTGGAAATGAATTCTCTCTCGAAGAAAAATTACAAATTAAAAAAAAAAGTACTACGCATAATACAAGCGAACGAGCAATAGAAAAAAAAATGATTTACCCAAAACCAACCCTACATGGAGACGGTTTTTGCTACAGCAGCAGCATCGGGAGGCCGGTCGACGTCAGTGCTGCAGAGGGAGGCGGGAGGAAAATAAAATCATAGGAATTCAAAACAGTCAAATGAGAACAATAAGCAATGTGATTGCTCAAAAAATAAATAAATAAATATAAATAAACAAAAGGAGATAAACCGCCAAATAATAATCAAAAGGGGAAATTTTTCCCTCAAAACAAAAACAAAATTTTATTTAGTTGCAGCCGAGAAAAAAATGTGGTAACCTTCTGAACGCTAATTTAAAATCAGATCGCGCAAACGATAATTTTCCGATATGAAGATAAAGTTCTCTTAGGCTAAAAGTGCTTTTTAATTTTTCCCGGTGATTTTAGTCTCTTTTTTTTGAAGTTCGAAGAAAATGAAGGAACGCTATGGGTGTTCTTTGCGGGCTTTCGAATGGGACCTGAATCAAAGAAATCGGATAATTATTTCGGGTAGGAAGAGCCACTATACAGGTCCTATTTTACGTAATCAGTCGGTCTTGGGCTTACTTCTTCCAGCAGCCATTAGCTAGAAAGTGCAGTGTCTTTTATAGTTTAGTTAAAGTGCGAATTAAATGAAGTAGCTTTTCTTTACAATACAACGAAAGTATCACGTGATTGAAAAGTGCAACAGAAAATCGTTCCCAAGTTCTGATTTTCACCGTTAGAAATTAATATACAGCTTAACCAGCTGATTCAACGAAGTACGTAGGTCAGTCTAGAACCATTATATAATACAGGCCGACACATCAGCTTAAGTTTAGGCATTTTGGATTGGATCTTTCATTGTTACGGAACTGTGTTGAATAGAGCAAAGTTTCGGATTTTGTCGAATTCTCCAGAAAGAGTGCTTCAATAATATTCTTGGTCGTATGTACGCATTGATTTGTAATAGTAGCTCGATGTGTAATAGTAGCTCTTATCATAGCTCAATGTAGGGGAGACTGGGGTAATTGCAGTCACCTAAGGGAAAAATAACATAAAACTTTACTTTGTGTTAAATTTGAAACGCAATCATGCAAAATTGCTTATGCGCTTATTTTACCTATTGCAGACTCAAACTGAGCCTCAATTAATCTTACCTATTGGAAAAATAAAAAATATTGCAAAATCAGCTTTGACCGGTATTACCCCTATCCTGGGGTAATGGCAGCCAGTAATGTCATTTACTACTAAATGGTTGTAAAATAAGAAATACATGAGGATTTTTAATGACAAAAGCACATTAAACTGAAATCTTTACGTTTATTTTATTACGTAATTCCGCTTTTTAGATATTACAAAAAGGAATTGGAAGTATATGCAGGTATGAAGTCAATGATTTAAAAAAAAAAAAAAAAAAACATCTTTTAATGGTAAACAAGAAATTCCGTCTAGAACTAAACAAGTCTACTTTCCCCTATACCAATATCGACTTTCTAGTATCTGATCAAAATTCTCAAAATTAGCTAAAATCGCAAATTATTTATAACATTTTTTTTTTTAAATATTTTTAGCCGATTTCTTAAATAAAATATTTTTCGCTCATCTAAAGAATTAGATACGTAAAAAATAAACAAACGAACAAATAAAGTAGTAGTCACCTTTTAAACAAAGCAGCAGATAATTTTTTTTTCCATTAAGAAAAAAATCTTGTGCCGCTTTCAAAAGGAAAAAAAACTAAAATTAATAAGCTCATTAAAATAAATTATCATGTAAAAAAAAATCATTTGTTTTTCCCCTGTTGCCAAAAAAAGGTCGTCCTCCGGATGCGCCTTCATCGCCTGAGGAGTACATCCAGGATCTCCAGGCCCGGTTGGAAGACGTTCATCGTCTTCGCGCGAGAACGAATCAACATCGCGGCGGAGAAGATGAAGACCCGATACGACACAAGGTCTACTAGACATGAATTCAACGAAGGCGACAAGGTTTGGTTATGGAATCCCATCCGACGGAAAGGTCTTGCACCCAAATTGCAGTCGCATTGGGACCGACTGAATGACGTCGTAGTGAGAATCCAAAAATCACCTAATGCAAAACCTAGGGTTGTACATTATGATAGGTTAGCCCCATACTATGGCCATAGTTCATAAGTATTACGTAAACAACCATGGTTGATAACATAAAAGTTGTAGATAATTTTTGCTTTTAATGTTTAGTAATATTTCTTGTTATTATTGTGTTTTATGTATTTGTTAGTTATTAATCAATGTGTATATTTGTAAACTTGTGAAAGAAGTTTGGCACCCTTTCTGGGGATTGTACTGCCCGGGACGTGCAGTCCTTAGGAAGGGGGCAATGTTACAAATTATGTAGATAGTAATTATTTTTGTGATTAATTTGTCTAAATTTGGCGTTTATTAAGTTATCTTTCATCTAAAATTATTGTAACAACGTAACCTGTAAATAGTTTCTTGTAATGAATATACAGCCCCCGTACATTCGGCCGAAGTATGCGGTCCCCTCATTTCTGAATGATAAAATTTGTGAATGAAAGAAATAAGAAAGTGTAGAACGGTGTAGCATTTTCTGGAATAGTTGAGAGGTCTCTTTCGGTGTGTATAAAAATCCGTTACGCATGATAAAAAGTCAGTTTTCGAGTTAGTTTTTGCTTGTGAATCGTTACAGCGGAACGCTGGAGAGCATTTATTGTTCTGTTTTGTGAAGCCTTTTGAGCTGCATTTTTGCGTATTTGGAAGTAAATACGTGTGTAACCGTTGAGTTTATGGTGATGAGTGATATTTGCTTAATTGCTGATAATAAATTTAGCAGTTTTTGACGATCTTTCCTGTACATAGTGTAAATAAATTTCCTGTATTTTTCTCACGAACTGTGTTGTCCTTTCAAGAAAGTTGAAAATGCACCGGATCCGTTACAATATTATCCAGCAATTTCTTCACGTTATGTCGCGTGAAAAAGCAAATAAAAATGAATTTTCACTAACTTTTAATTGCTTCTAGCACTGTTTCTAGCCAACATAGCGGATTTCGATTTTCGCACGGTAAAACCGGGTAGAACGTATTTTAAAGCATTTTTTGCAAGCTTTCCAACCATAACAAGCTCGAAGCATTAACATGCATTTTTCATGTAGAAAAAGCGGTTTAAAAAATGAATTAAAACTTAATGTTTCACGCTTCCAACAATGCATTTCAACAATGGAAAAGAGATAAAATTAAAATTTTTGAATTTCGCTAACTAAAAACGCTTATAACTTTTTTCTAGTGGATTTAGGTTATTGGACCTTGGGCGCCCTGACAATTTTTTTGTTAGGAGTGTTTTTTAAAGACCTTCCCAAACATATCAAAGTCGAAAAAATTGGACCATCCGTTCGCGTAGAAAGAGCCGTTTAGAACGAAAATGCGTTTTTTATTAATATATCTGTTAATTAGCGTTCGATTTCAAAAATTTTTATTGATGACACTAAAACTCGGCAATAGCTACCGAACAAAAAAATAATGAAGGAAATCGGTTCACAAACAGAGGAGCAATCGGTACCGAAAGAAAACGGCTTGCCTATTAATATATAAAGATTCCCCCGTAAAATCAAATATCATTGTCGAACCGTTTCCTGAACTGCTACAAGTTTCACGAGAGCAGACTTTTCACTGTTGTGAAAAATATTTTTAGCTGCCAATTTAAAGATTGACTGAGCATGTGTATTAATTGTTTTGGCTTTTGTTCGATCGCGACCAGCTCATTTTGATGAAGTTCCCAATAAAGCGAATAAGTCACTAGATATCTGTAACTTTGCAAGTCAAGAATTGTAGGCTAAGGGTTCCTTATGAGAGAGAATAAGTCACTTGATAGCTGCAGCTGTACAGGCAAGAATTGCAGGCTATGGTTCCTTATGAAAGCGAATAAGTCACCGGATAGCTGCAGCTCTGTAAGGCAAGAACTGCAGGCTATGGTTCCTTATGAAAGCGAATAAGTGACTGGATAGCTGCAACTCTGCAAGGCAAGAATTGCTGTCAAGGGAGGTGCTTGGTTCTTATCTTCAATTCTGTCTGCACTTTCTTGGTCACTTAAGAAGGTTCTAATCAATTAATCAAACCTACATCATTTTTCCTCAAGGTTCCCGAAACATGGCTGGTTTTAACCTGGGAGATTTCAGAAAGTTTCAAGAATAATTTCAGAAATGTTACCAACATTTAGCGGAAAAAAGTTCCTGTTTTCTGCAAAACATGTTAGTGGCAGAAATTGGACACATCAGCTGCCTATTATTTCCCTGAACGTTTCTGAATTGTTTTTACGGTGCAATACTAAACTAAAGAAAGCATATCCGATTTTGTTGATCTAGATAAATACTCTGTATTATCCACCCAAAATTTCCTTGAAAACCTATGAATAGTTAGTAAGTGAAATAGTCGTGCTATAGCCTCTACACAGTAAAAACGATTCAGAAACGTTCCTGGAAAATAATGGGCAGCTGATGTGCCCAATTCCTTCCAATAACATATCTTACCAAAACCAGGAACGTTTTCCGCTAAAATTCAGTAACCATTTAGATATTATTCTGAAAACTTCCTGAAATATTCATAAATATTCCCGTTTAAAGTCAGTTGTGTTTCTAGAACTTTAGTGAGCTTAGGCAGTTTTGACATAATAGCTTGGCACCTTCTTGCTTTTCCAGGAAAACTCTAAAAGCAGTATTGCAAACATAGTAAAAGCTAATGCAAAATGGCAAGTATCGAGAATTTTACTCACCTGCAATTGTTGCAAAGGTACGCAGTCCACGAACTTAGTCACATCCTTTGAATGCCTTAGCAGTCTGGACAGGACGCAGCACAGCACAAACTGATACATTTTATAAATACGCTCAGTTAATCTTTAAACTGGGAGCTAAAAATATTTTTTACAACAGCGAGAAGTCTGCATTCGTGCAACTTGCAGCAATTCAGCAAACGTGTTGCCAATGATACTTGATTTTTCCAGGAAGTGGATAAAAACCATTGAAATCCCGAAACATAGCACGGAAATACTCAATAACGTTTCGGAATTTTTTTACAGTGTAACCGCTCGATGTGAATGTTGTTGTTCTCCTCACTTCTTCAGAGGGGAATGCGTTCCTTTCTCTCAAAACAAAGTTCATTTCTTTAAATGAAGCAAATAGAAGCAGTTAGCACGCACAAACCCGATAACTATTAATATGCTAAAATTACGTTTTATGTGTGTGAACAAGAGTAAAGACTGGTATTTTTCAGCCAGTAATTGCAATTACTTATAAGTTTCGTACATTTTCTTCACAGGCAGAGAAGTCGCACAGAACTACCCGAATGAGAAGGGCAATCGGGTCGTTTCCAAAAAGTATTTTTTCTGAAAGAGTCTTTTTTAACAAGAATATTCTTACAAGAAACAACAAATTAAAATATTATCAGACACCCAGATAAAGACAAACAAAAGTACAGTGACCGGCCCTTTTTTTAAATCGCGTTTGTTTTAACAGTTTTGATTCAATAAAGCGGCTGATTCAATAAAGCAAAAATGTGTAATTTTTTTAAGCGATTAATTATGCATACAATTTAAGAGAACCTGATTTAATTTTTAGTAAAACAAGACAATGTATCATTAAAAACATGCTGTTCAATCAAAATGTTTATTCTTTGATTATTTAAGTTACTTAACGTATAACAGTATGGAAAAGCAATTGGGTCGGTTCCGAAATTTTAAAAGTATTTTTTTGTGAAAGAGCATGCTCAAAAACATAGGATCTGACCATTTTTTAAATAATCTGACTGAGTTTAATATTTTTTAAAAATTACTTTAACGGTGCTCTTTCATTGTTTACGCTTCTGCCGATGACATCACAAATGATGAAATGCCATTCAGTGTTGCAATCACAAACCACAATATTTAATTCGCTTCTTTACTCATGTGTACTGGCGACGATATGGTTGATAGCAAGCGAAGAGCGCAATATTTAATTCTCTTATTGATTATCATAACGTGGAAACACAGTAGAAAAATGCGCTAAAGTGCATCATTTGTGACGTCATAAAGCCCATACCTTGTATGAAAAATCGGACATTTAAAAAAATTAATTAAAAAATCACTGTTGGAAAAGTAAAAGTATTTTCTGGGTTCGTGTTTTTTTTTTTTTTTTTTTTTTTGCTTATTCTATAAATTTCAGTGACTAAAAATAGTACTTTTGACTGAAGGAAACAACCCCATTCTGCGCACAGTAAGCTTTTAGTTGTACTTTCCAAATTTATTTTAGAGAATGAAATTGTTCTCTTGCTTTGTGAAGCAAATTTTGGAGGTCTGTTGCTTCCCATGCAAATCAGACAAGTCGTGGTTATTTGTACACTGTAAAAAAGATTCCGAAACGTTCCTGGAAAAGAATAGGCAGTTGATGTGCGCACTTTCTGCCAGTAACATATCTTGCAAACACCAGGAAAGTTTTCCGCTAAAAGTCAGTAATCTTTCAGAAGTTTTCTTTGAAACTTTCTTAAGAATTGGGAAATCTCCCCATGTTATAGCCATGCATGTCTCGGGAACCTTCTAGAACAGTAAATAGGTTTAACTTAATTATTTACACCTTCCTGATTCACCAAGGAAGCTCCAAAAGCATTAGAGCAACCATGGCCAATGCTATACAAGAACTGCAAGTAAGTGCTTCGCATCTCTCTCACCTACAATTCTTGCAGCTTTTCAGCAACCACATGGGGGGATGACACGCTTTCCAGAGTCTTTTTTCGCTCCCACTTGGATGGGGGTAGGCATTTTCATTCTGGATCGACTGCACCCGAGCTTAAGCCCATGCACTTAATAAAAGACCTCATTCAATCTTTAAACTGGTAGCATTTTTCACAGCATTGAAAAGTCTGCTGTCCTGTAACTTGTAGCAATTCAGGAAACTTTTTTTACGAAGATACTTGATTTTACGGGGAAATAGGTGAAAACCTGTGAAATCCCGGAAAGTTCCAAGGAAATAACCAGTAATGTTTCGGATTTCTTTTTACAGCGTAAGGAATTATACAGCTCCGTGAAGTTAATTGCGCAGAATTAGACCACTTTCCCCTTAGAACTGCACTATAATTTATCGCTGGTTGCAGGAAGTGTAAGAGGAAATTGAATATCATGTCAAGCAATTGCGAAGGGATCCGACATGTTTGGAAACGGATGTTTGACAAAACAAACGCGAAACCTCTTGAAACGTTTTTGGTGGGATGTGTATGGTTGGCCCTCCTAATAGCACAGACCTTTTACCTTTAACTAGTGCTTTTACGGACTCATGTTTCTATTCCCATGAATTAAGAACTCTCAGAGCGACGATATTACTCGGATGATGAGGTAAAATCTGCAAGCCAAGAATGCTTATCGGGCACTCTAGTTGGTTTCTTTTCAGAATGCTTAGAAAAAGTTCTACCACGCTTTGAGATTATAAAATGTTTATCATGTTTTGTTTCCTTAAGCATTGCAGTTTTTTGACTAACCCTCGTACTCTCAAGCAATCTCGTGCTCCACATACAAGAATGTGTGCATGTGAGTGCGCTTCTGTGCGCGTGTGAATGCATGCATATACGTGCGAGTGTGGTTGTCCGCGTTAGTACATTAAATTTCATTTAACTACCAGTTTGTGTTTTGATGATATGTATGTAAAATTTGAGAAGTTTTCTCTTAGATCGTGCAGCCTGAAGTCCAGGTACTTCGAGGAAATGCGCGTAAGCGCATACATGAGAGTAGCTGTGAGCAGGGTTTGTGTCTTCAAGCTGGTGTATTATAGACTTGTGAGAGAGTGACATGATTACATGCAAGGGTGAATACAGACCATCATTTGAAGAGGGGGAGACATGCTGAAGAATGACCTCTCCACGCATGAACGAACCAACGGTTTTAGGTACGAAAAATTTCTGAAACAACTGGGGAGTAATAAACAGCACCAAATTGACCAGGAATAAGGTGCCTAATAGAGCATACATGTCAGAAATTAATTTCATAATCAATGATCCCGAATATCCTCTTCGTGTATCTCTGACTGATTATCCAGGTGTTCCAAGAATGACTGATGCATTTGAAAAATCAATAAAACCTAAACGGGCAGGGATAGAATTATACCGTTTGTTGCATTATGCTTCGGACACTAGTAAATTTTTCAGACAGAAAAATCTTTCAAAATTACTTACAATAATCCTCAACAGATGGCGCTGCAGGTAGTTTTAAAGGTATGAAAGAAAACACAGTCTTTAAGTTCGCCTAAATGACCGGTATATTTGAAAAATCAATAAAAACTAAACGAGCAGCGACAGAATTACACTGTTCATTTGCATTATGCTTAGAAAAACAGTACATTTTCAGACAGACACACCTTCAGCGCCATCTCTTAAGGAGCATTATAACTAATTTTGATAGTTTGTCTGTCTGAAAATTTACTATTGTCCCAAGCATAATACAACAAACGGTACATTTCCATTGCTGCCCGTTTAGTTTTTATTGATTTTTCAAATAGTATGAGTCATTTTCGGAACACCCTGTATGTGCGAACCCTGAGTATATGTCCTATGATTGTATGCGTACACAAGTGGGAAATTTTAATTTTTCAACAGACGATTTCAAGTCATATTTCTGCCACGAGCAATTATCGGGTCAATTAATCACCAATTTTACAGCTTTTTTTTGCCCAAACTTCGCCAAGATAAAATTTTGTGCTGTTGCAATATTAATTTCAACATTATGTACTCCAGAATACTTATTTAAAAACATCCAGTAAAGCACACCTCACTGCATAGTTAACCCAGTCCTGTGAAGCATTTAACAGTTTGTTCTTATTATGAAGGGAAGCAAATTCGAGTGTCAGGCAAACTTCATTATTCCGAAAATGCCTTAAATAATGCGCTTTGCTGCACTTAAAATTAATCTGAAAGCATGTAATTACTCTACCTGACACATTGCTTTAAAAGCGCTTTTCTATGTCTAATAATAGCAAATTACATCGCCATTGGTTCCGCCGTATACTCTTTTTAATGATGTCGCATTTACTATCGGAAAATTGCTTGTAGTATCGATATCGTTTGATTCCAATCCCTCTAGCTCAACATTAGACCAGTGATGTAAGTTTTTGTTTTCACCGATTACAAAACCGATTAAAAGTTGTAACAAACGTTGCTTATTATGCAAACTTTCTTTCATAGAATTAATCACTCTAGTTAGGGTATTCTGTAATATAAACAATCCAAAATGCAAGGTTTAGAGTGGAGACTCTTCTTATTAAATGACGTGGAGATTTGATTTCTTAACTCGAGATTATACAGAAAAAAAGAACCGGAAATGTGAGAAATTCTACCACTTAGCTTAACTTCACCAGTAACAGACAAAGGTCTAGAAACAGACAGTCATAAGTTTGGATTTAAATAAATATAATTTTTGGCGAGTAAAACTAATGTTTCGTGGCCCACGAATACAGTGCACCCATCTTGCGTTATCAGAGGGAATTTTATGATCCAGTTGGTTATTACCAAGGCAGTGGTGGAAGGTTATGAACTGCTACCACGAGGTCAGCTGGTGTTTCATGTTCATTTGAATTCAGTAAGGCTTTAATTCTAAAAATAAAGAACTTTTACACATTTTGAAGCGAAAAAAGGAATTATGTTCATTACACATCCTTTTACTCCCTCATTACTCATCCCAGGCTTAGAATGTTAAAAATGTAGTCTTGAGCAAAGAAGAGTCCGAGGGGACATGATTCAGTTGTTTAAATTTATTAAAATGAAAGATGTTACGAAGCTAAAGTTTAGCACTGAACACAGGACAAGGGGTCATTGTTTTAAGCTATGTAAATCTCAAGCTAACATGGAAATTAAGAAAAATTATTATTTTAGCTGGGTAGTGGAATCTTAGAACAGCTTACCGGAAGAGGTGGTAATGAGCAAGGGAGTAGATAGTTTTAAGATTGATCTTCACTGGGAATTGTAAATTGACTAGGACCAGCCTAGCTGGGCCCAGAGCCTGTTGCTGGTCATTACTTTTGTATTTGTATTGGTATTTGTATTTTCTCTTCCTATCTGTTACTGGGTATCACCAGATTTTTCGGTGTCTGTTACTGGGGTTCGGACCTTTTTTCGCAACTGAGCAAATAAAAGTAGATTTAACTCATTCAGAGGATCCATAGTCAGCCAAACTTTAGATGAGATGTAGTTGCATGAGAGAAAAACAGTATAAAAAGTCTAAATACATTAAAGGGCTCAGAAAATTGAGCACTTTGATCTTAGCAAAAAGGCCGAGTATAATTAACCTGAGAGCAATGTCTTAAGCATGTTTCTCACTGGTATCGTTTCCCTAGTTAATCATTTTAACTTTGATGCCCAAACCTAATTAATACAGTTACGCAACAGATACGCAATCAAGATTTTTTTCTCTTTGCATTTAAATTGTTAAATGGTTTCAGAATAGTAAGAGAGCGTTAAAATAGGACAACATTGGTTAGCCAAACACAGTAGCCAATCATACAAAAGGATGAGGATCAGCCCCCTCCCCGGACTGAAATCGATCTTAGTGTTCGCCAAGCCTGGAAATTAGATTGGCAGTTCCTTTGGATTAACTATCACTACTTCAAATGAAAGAATTAGTGCACATGGTTTGGACAATGGACGTAATGCAACAAAACAATTATCATTTGTTCACAAATATATCTAAGTAGTTAGCAATTCAAATTCACTTCTTAAGTATCGAAATGAATTTAAAATAAAACATCAACAAAAACTCCACACTTAAAAAATTCCGAAACATTACTAATTATTTCCGTGTAACCTATCGGGATTTCACTGGTTTTTATACACTTCCTAAGGAAATTAAAAATCGTTGTTAAAAAGTTTCCTGAATTGCGACCAGATGCACGAATGCAGACTTCTTACTGCTGTGAAAAATATTTTTAGCTCCCAGTTTAAAGGTTAACTGACAGTATATATTAAGTGTATCAGCTTCAGCTAAGCTTCGGTCCGTCTAGACTCAATAAGCTCTCAAAGGGAGAGAATGAGTTTTTGGATTCCGTAGCTGTCAAAAAATTCAGGTGAGGTATTTGCTATCAAATTGACTAGTAATTCTGTCTTAGCTTTGGTCGTGTTTGCAATATTGTATTTGGAACTTTTTTGACAAATCAGGAAGGTGCCAAGCAATAATATTATACCTATATAAGTTTACTCTGAAGGTTCCAGAGATACGATTGGCTTTAAACGGGAAGATTTCTGAATTCTTCAGGAGGCTTCCAGGAAAGTTTCAGGATGATAACCGAATTTTAGCGGAAAACAATCCTGTTTTATGCAAAATATATTACTGGAAGGAGTTGGGAACATCATAGCTGCCCATTATTTTCCAAGAACGCTTCTGAATTGTCTTTACAGTGCAGTTACGTATCAAGAACAGCTTTACTTCGTTGCAAAACATTTTCAATGCATCAACATTTTTCAAAGAGGCTTTGGATTCAAAGAGACTAATTTTTAAGATATTTGAAGTTTGTTACAAAAGTTTTTTGTCAGATTTACTATTTCTTCTTAAAGATCAATTTTATACATTTTACTATGCAATGAAAATTTTCAAAAGATCAGATTAAATTTAATACTTAGATATTCAAAATGGTATATAGGCCCTACGCTTTGAATCAAAAAAACCTCAAGCTGAGGGGGTGGTCATTTATTACTGCCGGAAGATAAGCATCCATTTACTGAATAAATTACGTGACCCCTCTTCAAGACTCTGTTTAATTTTCATGAACCCTCTATGAAATTCTAAATAATTTCATGACCTCTCCCCCTCCATTTATATTAAAAAGCATTCTATTTTATTCAAAAAATCAGCCTATAACTGCGCAAAACTTTTTTCAATTTATAAATCATAGCATTGAGAAAACCAAAAACATCAATTTAATTTCAAGATAATACAAATAAGTACAAAAAGAAAAAATGCTGAGCACATGTAAAGAAAATTTAAAAGCTAGTGTCAAACGAGGGAATTATGGGTCACTCTGTTTCCGGGATAAATAATGCTCATTAAAATTTCACTGTTAAAAATATTTTTAAAAAACAACTAAATCATTTCAAGTCATCCTTATACATTCGCTTTTCTAATATCAAAATAAAAATTAATGAAACCGTAAAGGAAATAAGAAAAAAAATTTAATTTTTACACCTGTATAAAAACATATTCAAAAAAGATTGTTGCCGAAAATGATGATTTTTTTTCAAAGATTCATGTTACTGACGAAAAAGGAATTTTGTTACACTGTAAAAACGATTCAGAAACGTTCCTGGAAGATAATAGGCAGCTGATGTGCCCAATTTCTTCCAGTAACATATCTCGCAAAAACCAGGAACGTTTTCCGATAAAATTCAGCAACCTTCCTGCAAAATCCAGAAATCTTCCCATTCAAGTTCTTGCAAAGCTACGTAGTACATACTTATTTGACCCCTTTGGGAGTTTAATCAGCATGGACGAGCCGTAATCGAACAGAAGCCGATACACCTTATAAATACTCTTAGTTAATGTTTAAACTGGGAGCTAAAAATTTTTTTACAACAGAGAGAAGTCTGCATTTGGTCAACTTGTAACAATTCAGGAAACTTTTTGACAATGATACTTGATATTTCCAGGAAGTGGATAAAAACCATTGAAATCCCGAAACGTTACACGGAAATACTCAGGAACGTTTAGGATTTTTTTTTTTACAGTGTAGTGCTGTTTTTGAATTGCAAATGCTCTGACATTTTCATAACTACATACATATTTTTCTTATTTTCAAAACAAATTAGTAGTAAAGCACATTGGTTTATACCCAAGTTTCCTGGGGTAATTCCTAGTCACCGCAGGGTAATCCTTCGTCAGTATACTTTCTAATATTTTAGTTATTTTTCTTACTTATTTCTAAATTCTTATTAATAACAGTATTTTCTTTCACATCAATCTCTGTCAAAATCTCTCTTAGAAAGAAATTTTAATGCCGCAAGTGGATGCTACATCATCTTTAACTGCATCACATATTTTGGCTTACAAGTCGAGCATTGCAGATAAGTTATGACAACAAGCAATTAGGGTATACATCAAGAATCAAAATAACAACGTACCCTTTGGCTACCAAAATAAAAAGAAAAATTAATAAATATTTAACAGTTAACGAATCAAACTGACTTGGACTTAGTAATTGCAGGAAAAAAAGAAGCCGAAGAGAAATCAAATGCAAAGCACAAGAAAAGTAGAAAAATGTGGACATGAAGAAAAACCTTGCTTGTAAAACAAATTGCAAGCGCCTCAAGATGCTATCAACAATCCCCTAATTGCAAAATGCTTCTAATTTGGAATTACTTATGGCCGGGAAAAGAAGATGGGAGAATTTGAAATAAAAAACAGTTGAAAAACATTCCTGTTTGGAAAATGTTAAAAGATGGTGTTACATGGAATTCATTCTACACTTGGACAGCAAAAGAAAGACAGTAAGAAACACAATACGAAAGTGACTTAAATTTTGAACAAGGGAAAAGGGTCCTTGTCCCAGAAATGGAAATTCTGGGACAAGTACTTTTTGGATGTACAGTCATAGAAAAAAAAACGAAACACTCGATCGTATTCAAAGACTATTGACACTACAGACACGTGAGAGGTGTCATTGTTTCAGGAATAAAAAGTTCTACAAAATTATGTTAAAAAATTGTTGTTAAGGGGTCGTCTTCATATTAAAACGAGCATCAACTTCAAATTTTTCAATGAGAACCCCCTATTTTTATCACATATTTGTGATCAGCATCCTTTTTTAACTTTGTATGCAAAGTTTTGTTTAATTCGATCCAGCCGTTACTTCAGAATCGAGTTTTGAAAAATTCCTCTCGTAATGTTAAAACGTATTTTGATATTTTTACTCATAACACAAAAACTAGATTAGGCACGGCAAAGATTTTTTTATATCAAAATATGAATCGACCCAATAATAAAAACGCCCTTTACAACATCTAAAATGTAATTTTAGTTTTTTTATGAATTATTTTAATACTTTTTGAAAAAAATATGATCTGAAACCATATTAAATTTTAACAGAAAAACAATCTAGAAGAGCTTTTGTGCGGGAATCCAAAATTTGAGCTCAAAATATTCAGTAGTTTTTGCACTATGCTTAAAACTTCATTTTTTCTTACTTTAGGGGAACGTATACTTTTTTAAAACAGAAATTGTGAAAGTTGTTTTCTTCGTAAAAAAAGAAAAAAAATGTTCAACAAAATAAGCAAACCAATTATAATGTGGTTTTTCTACATGACAGTTACATCTATGAACTTTTTAAATGCATAATTTCATTCGTTGTCTCAGCAGAAAAACAACACAATATTGCAACCGTCAGTTTTTTGTGGATATCATTCAAACGTCAATGTGTAAATAATGCGAAACACTACTTCATTGTTTAATAAAAGAATATTTTATAGAAATTTTTAATTAAAAGAGACACTTAAAATACTTCTGTTTTTTTTTTTTTCTTTTCTTTTTTTCTTGCAATAGACAGTGTAGAATTAATGGCTCTTCCCGGTAATAATTTGCTAAAAGGAAAAATTATTGCCTTGTCTAAATCGGGAAAAAGCACTCGAAAAATAGCCGACAGTGTGAAGTTTCGCCTTTAACAGTATCCAGATGGGTCAATAGGTAATATTTGCTCTTAGATAAGTTTACTGGTTTTTAGGAATTATTATTATTATTTTTTGTAAAGTATTTGAATAATTTTCAATGTGGTAGGAGAGGAAATTTTAGTAGCAGTAGAGGACCGCGTGCTTTGAGCCTCATTCTGCACGAAAGTAGTAGTTGTAGCTAATTGTGAACTTTTTTTAACAAAACATTAATTTGCGTGTTAGATTAAGTTGAGTTTTTGTCTATTCTTAATTATAATTTAAATACTTTTTTTTCTATTTATTTTCTCGGTCATTGTCCGTGCATTTCACATTAAAACTATTCTCGCAAGACAAAGATAAAATTTCAATTTTTTTTTTTTTTTTTAATAACGTGGAAAAATATCGACCAAAAAAAAAAAAAAAAGAGTTGTAAAAAATTATTGTTATCAACTAATAGATGCCTATCTTATTAAATGCACGTTTTTCAGAATCCAATATCTGAATACTCGGCTCCACCTTTATGACACTGGCACTCTAATTCAACTTTCAGGTCCTATTCTTTAAACAAACAACGGGCCACATGGACCAGCTGCGAGGGCTAAATGTGGCCCGCGTCTCCACTGTGGTCTGGTTATCACATTCGATGGCTGCAGAGAGTTCTAATAATGAGCACAACAGCCCTGCACCGAACATCTGTATTAACCGAACAATGAAGCAGGTGTCATGTCATTGAAGCCGAGAGTGCCTAAAAACTGGTGGATGAAGAAAATTTATCTCACCAGTGAGATGCCGTAAACATACAGCAAATAAATTTACTTTACCTACCAGTTTATTCGCACTCTTAGCTTCAATGAAGTGACTTCTGCATCCCGCACGATTAGTTTCGATTCCAGTCTGCGAAATCCGTAGCAAGGACGAAATTGTAGTCTCTGGATAGATTAAACTGATCTGTCCCGGGTATGCTTCATGTAGTTATAGCAATATAGCTGCGCCAGCTTATACCCTCGCACTATAGGAGATGTTCATTTGCAAGTATATAGTACGCGATACAAAATCAAATAATACTAAGCTTTGTGTGCGTCTGCTAAGTTACAAAATCGGAGAAATGACAAGAAGTCTGATTTCGGTTCACCTTGGTTTAAGCTAAAATAACTTTTGTCTTTTTAAATCACGGGTTGAACCATGTCGAAACTTGTTGCTAGAAATAGCATTGGGAAATTACTTACCTAAATTGTTTTTGAGAGTCATTACATGTTTAACTTAAACCGCCAATTGTGTTATGCTTTTTTAATATTACCACGCATTATGATCTTCCTCATCAAATTTGGATTTGAAACAAATTCTCTTTTTTTTATTACAAAAAAGCCGCTAAAACAATTACCGTGTTTGTCCACTGTGTTAATTTATATAATCAAATTTTTACCAAATAAAGTTCGAGTATGAACAGTTTGCTCATTAGCGGGTATTTATATTCTTCTGTTTCTGTTTTATTTTTCAGATTGATGCTTCGTTCATTTTATGTATATAGAGAAAGTTTTCACGGAATAAATAAACCTTGTTTCTCTCGTGTCTCCAATCTCTTTAATGCAGCAACTTCCCACGTTGTGCGGTACATTTTTTATATTTTTGCGTGCGATGGCCCAAACATCTGCCGATGTTATGCGAAATTAAAAACGCGCAATTCCATTTGACATCAAAAGACTTTCTATTTATTCCAAAATAAACCTGTAACATAGGTGCAATACATTTATCAAACATATTCGCATCATGATTCTAGGTATAAGGTTTGATATTTACATTTCTTTGAGGCTAATTTGCTGAATGATTATATAAGCAATCCAATAGGCTCATATTAGAAAGGGCAAAAAGTTCCATTAATTTTAATTTGTCCTTATTCGATTTACTAAACAACGATCTATACGATGAACCAGTCAAACTCGGTCCGTCATTCTTAGGTTAATCCTGATAGACAAAAATCTGTAAATATTTTAACTTTCGGACTCGGCTCAAAAAGTTTCGAATTACGGAAAAAGAGAGAATTTCGAAAGATCATGAATTGAGCTGGATAATCTCGATCTTTTCTTAGTTTACATTCCGTTACTTGATAAGCCGTGACCTTGAAACAAGCGTTTTCAATGTGGTGACGGTCCCTAAAACGTTTTCGTTAATAACTCCTGTTCTACTGCACGGAATGCAGTGAAATTTCGTACCCTGGCTGTATTTTGCGGTCTAAACATAATTTTGTAGTAAAAAATAGGGGTTCCTATTTGAAAATCAAGAGTTGGTGCTCGTTTTGCTTTGTATATGGTCCCTTATCAAAATTTTACGAACGTAGTTTTAAAGAAGACTTTAAACCAAGTTGGATGACACCTTTCTTTCCTTTCTAGCATGTATATTGGCCGAATAATTAAAAGTGTTTCGTTTTTTTTTTCTATGACTGTACCTGCATGAAAAGAAAATAAATACAGGGAAACCACTCACACTGTAAAAAAAAAATCCGAAGCGTTACTGGTTTTTTCCGTGGAACATCTCGGGATTCGGCACGTTTTCACCTATTTCCCCGTAAAAACAAGTATCTTCACAAAAAAGTTTCCTGAATCGCTACAAGTTGCCCGCGTGCAGACTTTTCACTGTTGTGGAAAATATTTTTAGCAACCAGTTGAAAGACTGAATGAATGTGTTAGTTAAATGTATCGGCCTTCGGTTTCTTTCGGCTTGTCCAGATTGAATAAGCTCCCAATGAGAGCGAAAAAGTCAGTGGATAGTTACAGCTTTTTGCAAGGCAGGAATTGTAGACAAGAGATATGCTTCATTCCTCCTTGCATAGTTTTGGCCGTGGCTGCGCTGATTTTTATGGAGCCTTATTGGTAAATTAGGAAGGTTCTATTCAATAACACTAAACCTACTTAAATTTTCTTGAAGGTTTTAGAGACATGACTGACTTTAACAGTGGAGCTTTCGCACTTCTTCAGAAAGTTTCAAGGTTAATTTCAGAAAGGTTACTGACTTTTAGCAGAAAACGCTCCTGATTTTTCCAAGATGAGTTACTGGAAGAAATTGGGCACATCAGTTGCCTATTATTTTCCTTTAACGTTTCTGAATCGTTTTTACAGTGTATCCACTGTTTTTTGTTCGTTGTAGTTTTAACTCTTAGCTTTGAAAATATCGTAATTGCGTGCAATTACTCTTTCAGTTAAGAATTTTCTAAACTAAATGTACTTAATTGAATGCATGCAAAATTACAACTTTCAGAAAAAAACACGGATTAATATCGTCTAAATACATTTCTTGAATTCAAAAGCTTATTTTCTCGTAGAGAATCGCAGTTATATTTCATTTAGTTAAATTTTGAAGCGTAAGCATTACGTGACTCTAGATGGTTTTCAATATCCTAAGCTAATAGAATGCTACATACCATATCTTCTGTAACCTTAACTACACAGGGTTGCCAACCTTGGAGAAAATTTTTGAGGAGCATCTGTGGTGATTTTGAAGAGCAACTTAAAATTTTGCGGAGTAGTTAGGTATTTTGAATAAAAATCAATAAATATAGCTAAAAGCAATCATCTAAAATTGTTTTAATAATCATGCTTTAATAATCATTTTAAGCACTGGTATAATTGATTTGCATTGTTTGGCTCCATCGTCATAGCAACGACATCCATGTATTGCCGCAAGGTAGCGTTGTTAAGAGTACCGGCGGAGGGTCATTTTTAGAAATAAATGTGATAGGCATTTAGTATTTAGGAGGCGTTGGCTTAGCCTTTTCCGTGCTGAAATATTTGTTATCCAACATTGTTGTTATATCTTTTGCAATTAGATTTTGTTATCCCAAAGCAGCTGTCACAAGTGTCACTGCAACCACTTGCGGTTAATAAGTGGCATAGCAGCAAAAGGATGAGATCTTCGACGCAAATTGTTTTTTACGTTAAAAACATTGAGAGTTGTTATCAGAAAATATTCCGTAGAACATATCTCTTGCCGAATTTTCATGACCCCCCCCCCCCCCTTTGAACATATTTCTTCGTAACCCCTCTAGAATATACTTGTTTTTTCGTGGTCTCTCTAGATAGCTTCCGCTCTCCCCTCCTAGCCATAATAAACAACCACTCCCTAAATTGACGGAAGTTGTGTTTGTAAGATGATGTCCGATCCTCTTCCGGTTTATTTCATACCAGGCTGCTGCCCTTAAAATTTGTATCGAAGAAATCTTCCTTATCCCCTCCCTCGATACTACCAATGTCATTAAAGTTCAACTTTTATTTCATTCGAATAGATTAAAAATGAATCAGAAGTGAAATTAATTTTGATGGTTTTGAAAAGGGCCATCGATAAATACTTGGATATTTTCAGTAGATTACACCATTCCTGAGTTTATAAAATAACGAAAAGACATATTTGTACACATTAAACTTTGAGATTGCCTTCAAGGAGTTTTGGCGCATAACTATAAAAGACAAACTTTTTTTTTTCTTTGCATTTATCACAAACTAAAATTTTCTTCCCTTTCATACAGCTTCGCATTTATCGCTTCAAAATAGCTGTTCTGATTAACGATGCGAAGGGGGAAAACTTTAATTTTTTTTCACATGTAAACAACTTTTATTCACACGACAAACAGATAAGCAAAAACTTCTCGTTATATTTACTGAAAAGAAATGAATGCATTGTCATAAACAAGAGATTAATGAAAGGAAAATTTGTTTCTTTTTTTTGCAATCCTGGCAGAAAGTCTCCGCTTGTAGTTTCTTATGCCAAAAATTTCTCAGCTGTTGTTATCGCACTGCCTGAAAGATAAGAAAAATAATTACAAAATGGATATTTCTTAGAAAATCTTTTGCATCAATAGCGTAATCTTTTATACTATTTTGGAGGAAAACACAAACCTCGACATATGCTTCATTTTCTTTTTGATTAAGATTTTTCTTATTTTCTTCCGTTCTTAACATACAGTGGAACCCCAGAAATCCAAACTAATTACAGTTGAGTCCTGTTCGGATTCCGGAAAGTTAGGATTTACCGGGTTTCCCATTTAAACTCTTGTTATTAATTTAGTAGAGATATGAAAGTCTTTGTTTTAAGTTTATAATAAAGCAATTTTATGTTGATACTGAAGCAATATTATGTATTTATCAGGAAATTTTTAGCATTCTCCCAATATGCGATCTGTCGCTCAAGTAATCAATTACTCAGCAGATGACACCACTTACATCACATGCAAGAAGTAATTAATTTCAGTGATAATTTCAGGCATCTATTGAGTAACTAGATTACTTGAGGGATAGAGAGATCGTAAATTCGGGGAAAACCCAATTTTTGTCAATAAGGCTATAATTAGTTATATGGGCCTAAATTTAATATTTTTGTGCTACGACAAGGGATGAAACAGTTGAATAATGCGACAATTAATTGTTTTCCATTTTCAAAAATGCCATTTCCTCGTTTTTTATTTAACTGCAGGAAAATGTAATTTAAACTTAAATTTTGACATGTAATATTTTTTTTCTTATTTTTTTATGAGTCATTTGATGAATGTACAAAATTTGGGGCAATTTAATCATAAATGAGCGAGATATTAGGCTCTAAATCTTAGGTTCGACATGTTTGGTGTACTTACCTTATGATTAAAAAGCTTTAAACACATTTTATATTCATATGACAGTTTTTTTTTTTTTCATTATTATTATTATTATATTTATTTATTTATTTGGCTTTTTGCTCTTTCTTTCATTATTTGGTTATTTATTTTTTTTTTTTAATTACATCCATCCAGTTATTTTATTTGCATTGATGCATTGTCAAAGCAATATTGATCCTCTTGATAATATCTAACAAAACGCTTTGTCAAAAATATACTGTTTATCTTATAATTTAGATAATGGCCCATACGAATTAGAAATCTTTCGTTGACTCTGGCAAAACATTTTCGTTTTTCGCTACTTTTGGAAGACATAATGGCTTTTCGCTGCCTTCCCAAAGGATTGAGTTGCACTCAACAATTAGAAGATATCATTGGATTTTCAAGAGCAGAAACAAATACTGAAAATGTTTTAAATACTACTATAGCAGCAAACATACAATAAAATTTTCTTGAATATTTTTAAATAAAAGTTTCTTATATCAATTTGTTGGTGACGAATTCTTAAATGATTTATTAGTGGATAAAAGTTTTAGGACTTATTCTGTTTGCAGCAAGTGCACTACTTTCGTAAAGTCTTGCACTGATAAAAAATATGTATTTAAAAAACTTATATTTAAGATTTAGACATAATTCTCTTTTTTATTATTATTATTGTTTTGATCAATGGGTATGTTCGAATAAATCATTCGGTTTACCGGTCGGTTGATTTGACGACGTCAGCGGTTAGTGTCCATTAAAATGTTTTCATATACAATCGGCTAACCGGTTGCTCTATTCGAAGATAAGCTTTATTTCATCAAGTTTCACCCCCCTAGGTACAATATTAACTAAAGTCATCTAGATGGCACCGAAATCGAAAATTGAAAATGGCGTTTATTAAAGAAAAAACTCTAAGGGACACCGCAAGAAGGATTTTGAGGGTCAACTCCCCAGAACCTTGTTTTAAACAAATATTTCCAATCTAATGTGACAGTTTATATTCATGTACGGACTGTAATTATGGCTGTGCTAGTGCTTGGTGTGAAGTTGAAAACCGTCTAAATCTTCTCAGAACTATGAATGTTGAACACGTGGAAGTATATTAAAGTTATAAAAATGTTTCTGAGATAAGAGCCAATATGTACAAAGATTTTTTTTAATTTGAAGTAGCTTTTTTTTTTTACAATTTTCGTTATCAGTGCAAGATTTTATAAAACACCCAGGCACATTTACAGTATTTTCTACAAATTCAAATTCAAAAAAAAAAAAAAAATGAATCATTCTACCATATAAAACAGTTGAATACAAATGAAACGATGCAATGAAAAATAATCAATTAATCAACCCTAGCAAGTATATTCGTGGATAATAAATTAATTAAATCTTAATCAAATATTAGCATTATATTCACTAAAGCAAATAGGATAGGCAATTCCTCTCCAAATACGATATTGATTTAAAACTTTTCCATCTCCATAAATTATTTAATCTATAAAAGCATTCCATGCGGGCTTTTAAACAACTACACTGCGACCATAACCCTGGAGAGAGACTGGAAAATTCCTTGGTTTGCAAATTATTTACGAAAAGCAGCAGAAAACATTCCACGGGAGACTTCGCAACAAATTTATCGACTCAAAACTCGTCCTCTCCCCTAAGCTCTCCCAAATGTGTAATTATGAAGTTATTGGGAAAGTTATCGGCTGAGTCAGGCAACACTTTGACACTGGGGACGCTGATGAAGTTTGTTCTATCGTTCGTACCACGCATCGAATTTTTCCCGAAAATGGTGGCTGATTATTCGTAATATGCCTGTACTGCAAGATATGACATCAAACGGCTTGTGAAAGTCTTGGTTCTTTTTTTTTTTTACTCTAAACTATTCTATGGTATATTCAAAACTATATAAGTTTAAAATTTGGGCAATAGAGCTGAAAGTAAATTCATATTTATGCCCTAAAATTTAAAATAATGGAAAAAACATTCTGATTGAGCGATAGATACACATTTTTTTTCCTGATTAAAATGTCTACTTCTTTTTTTATTTTTTAAGTTTTGTGTGTGTGTGTGTGTGTGTTTGTGTGGTGCATTTTTTTCCACCCTAATATCTTTTTTTTTTTTTTTTTGAGCAATCACATTGCTTATTGTTCTCACTTGACTGTCCTTGGCGTTACGCTGATTTTATTTTCCCCCCACCTCACTCTGCAGCACCACCGTCGACCGGCCCCTCCCGATGCTGCTCCTCTAGCGAAAAGAGTCTCCGGGTTGCGTCCATATCCTACACACACATACGCATGCAAACATAAACTTACACACGCACACACACCTACACACACATACCCACACAAATACACAAGCCTACATAGTGTTACATACACGCACCCATGCCTGTACACAGAGACAAACACACACGCCTACGCACACATACGCACACACACACACATACCCACACAAACACACACGCTTACATATGCACACTCGTGATTGCGAAAAACATAATCTGAATTCAAAATGTCAAAATTAAAATTATTATTATTATTTTTTAAAGTTTTTTGTGTGTGTGTGTGTTTGTATGGTGCATTTTTTTTCCTCCCTAATATCGTTTATAAATAAGTTTAAAGGTAATTTGATTCATGTATTATACATTTTCCTTCTCTTTGTTATTTATTTTTACAGGAAATCGTTAGTTTAAAAAGAAATTCCTCAGCGTTTCTTAAATTATGTTCCGCAAAACCCCGGGGTTCCACAAAAATCAGTCCAGGGTTCCGCTTTCTTTTTTTCTAAATAAAAATGCTCACTTAAACATTTTATTGACTTGTCGATGTGACTGTCGTGACCTGTGACTATGTTAGTACAAGCACAAGAAGATATTTTATCAAAATGACATTTAATTTAAAAAAATTTAAAAATGTGTTATTAAAATGTTACAATAAGCATTATTTGGATATTTTTCGACCTTATTGCAAGTAAGCCATTTTTTAATGCTGCATTCAAACTAGTGTGCTACTGAAGATACATTAGAGTTTCCGCGAAAAAAATGGATTTAAAAAGGGTTCCACAGATCAAAAAATTTTAGAAATGCTGTTCTAGATGATTCGCAATGCTAGAGTTTTAATGCGCCACCTGGCGATTGCGTATTAAATCAGGCAAAGAGATAAAAAAAAAATTTGCGCGTACAAAGCAGGTGTTTCATTGCACAGATCATATCCTACTTCAGTGGGTTGGTCTTGGTTTTACCTCTTTCAGTCGCCATTAACCAGAGACTTCTATTGTTTATTTGAACTGCGAATTATAATTGAAATATATATTAGACCAGTGAAAATACCCGGCGTTGCCTGGGTCAGTAATAATTAAGAGAAAAAATCGTTACTTGCTTTTGTTTTCTGTTTTAAGCGAAAGAATTTAAAACACATCTTTTTGACGTGATTAAAAATCGAGTTTCTTCCTTACCCATAAAACTAAAATAGCAGTAAGTGAAAAGAACAAAATAGTATTGATTTAGAAACGAAAGCACTATATTTCAGCATATACAAATTTCCAAAACATGAAATCAATCTTCTCATGTTTAAAAAGATTAATCTGTTGATACTTTTTTTTTAACATGGAGTCTAAAACCTTCTCTGTATGGCTAATGAAGTACGAAGTGATTTTAAAAAAGTAGCTGCGCTCGTAATCCCCTTATACTTGCTTTAGCTATTTTGGGAAATTTCAATCATTGTGGGCTCTTGGTGCGATTTTACCGAATTTGCGAGAGTCGTTTTGGGGTACCTTCGATGATTCTCCCCCCTTCTTTCCTTCCTTTGTAAAACGATATGATATTAATTTTCGTTACAGAGATATCGTCGCCAGATTCTGAAATACTTTTGGTCACCATAAAATGGCGCTAAACAGTTTCATCCGAAATGTTTCCAAAATAAGTTGTAAAATCTGGTGATTGTTTGAAATTGTGCAAAAAGGAAAATTAATGGAAGTTTTTGTGCTGTTTATGGATTTGCCTAATTTAGTTGCTGCATTATTTAACACAGTAAAAAAAGTCTTTTGAAAATTCTTTGATTGGCGATATTTTGTTCACATGGTGAAAGCTGAGAAACATTATGACGTAGTCTTCGGCTTCAAAAACAGCGACGTTGAAAAAACTGCCAAATGCATCAGCTACGGAAATCTTTCTGCAAAAATTTTGGCGATCTGCTGGTTGATTGGATAATGAGTAAGCGTTCAATCAGCATAAATAATAAATTAATTAATAGCATAAATAATAATAATAATTAATTACATTAACAGCATAAATAATAATAATTAATTACATTAAAGTTCCGTTTAAATGGAAAATAATCAGCCAAATCTAGTTATTATTAGCCAATCTTGGGGAAAAAACGTTACTTTAAGATTTGACTTGAGAAAAGCCTCAAACAGTCAGACGAAACACAAAAATATTCAACAATTCTAGCTTTGAACTGGGAGTTGAGATGATACACTAAAAATGAATTGTATTGAGGAAAACCTTCGAACATGGAACAAAAAAGCCCATAACTCGTTTTTCATACAACTTAGAGCTTTCTAACAGATGCCATCTTCAGCAGAAAAATAAACGCTTTCGATGGACACATAATTTTAATATGTGCACATATTTTTTCATCCCAATATTAGAGAATTTATACAAAAATTGTGTTTTATTGCCCCCCTAAGGGGGTTTTGCCTCCCATAACGCGACGAAAACTACCCTAAGTGTTATTCTGATGCATAAGCTATATTATTGTAAAGTTTTATGAAAATCCGTTCAGTAGTTTTTGCGTGAAAGAGTAACAAACATCCATACATCCATACAGACAAACTTTCGCATATATAATAGTAGCAAGATTTTAAGCACGATGAAAAAAAGAGAGTGACAAAAATCACACATTTTCACTTTTGAACTTTTGTAAATACTTCCAATTTCACCATTTGTTCGAATTATCATGACGCTACTTGGAAAATTAAGTATATGAATGCTGTTGCTACGATTATTACCCTAATTTAATAAAGTGCCCGATTCATTCTTTCTTGAAAATTTCCAGTCTCTTATCTGTTATTAGAGTCGTTTAAAGAACTCATTAAATTTTATGTAATGCTCTTTTGAAGCTTAAACATATGCTTCTCAAAACCGCTTGTGAATATTAATGTCAAGAATAATTATTAATATTTGTTTTTCGTAGATGGCAACGGTTCTAGTAAGAAGCTAAATTACTTTGAACAGGAAATAGATAGCATCTGCAGTTAATAAGAACTTCAGTTAGTAATTACTCAAATGTCATATTAATAAAGAAAAAAAATGGTGATTTAGTGTATGGTACATATTACGTTTCGATTAAAATATCCTTTTGTATTCTATTCCTCTGGAAGAATAATGCCTCTTCGGCCCATAAAATTTATTTTTCTACAAAACATGGGCGGAAGTTTTCAAAACTATTGGATGTAAGTATACGCTTAAAAAAATGTAAGGAAAATACTTCGCTTCTTCCTAATAATCAAAGTAATATAGACAACGAAAACTCCAGATTCTACAAATAAAAACTTTAAAACTCTCCAAAACTTTTTGATTCGGAATTCCAAGAAATATACTATTTGTTCACGCAATAAAACGTGGAATGCACAATTGCAACAGCATGTTCGATAAGCTCAAAACATCTAAAAGTTTTATTTTCATCTTTTTTTAACATTAGACTTACATTCTGATGCTATACCATTTGTAAATATCAAATCAGTATGCTGTAAACAGCTTGTTAAAGTATAAAAATGAAATGTTAAAGTATGCGAAGTTTAATGTTTTCTCGTTAAGCAAACATAATTGCTTTATAAAAGTTTCACTGTAAAAAAATTCCGAAACGTTGCTGAGTATTTCCGTGTAATGTTTCGTGATTTCAATGGTTTTAATCCACTTCCTGAAAAAATCAAGTATCATTGTCAAAAAGTTTCCTGAATAACTAAAAATTGCACGAATGCAGACTTTTCACTGTTGCAAAAAAGATTTTTAACTCCCAGTTTAAAGATTAACTGAGCGTATTTATAAAATGTATCTGCTACAGCTCGATTACGACCTGTTCAGACTGTTTAAGGTCTCAAAGGGAGCGATTAAGCACTGTAAAAAAATTCCGAAATGTTACTGGGTATTTCCGTGTTATGTTTCGGGTTTTTAATTGTTTTTACCCTCTTCCTGGAAAAATTAAGTATCATTGTCAAAAAGTTTCCCGAATTGCTACAAGTTGGACGAATGCAGTCCTTTCGCTGTTGTGAAAAATATTTTTAGCTCCCAGTTTAAAGATTAGCTTAGCGTATTTATAAAGTATATTGGCTTCGATTCAATTACGGCCCGTCCGTGCTATTTAAGCTCTCAAAGGGAGCGAATAAGTATGGACTACGTTGCTTTGCGAGAATTACAGGCGAGAGCATTAATGCTCTTGGAACTTCCTTGATAAATCAAGAATTTGCCAAAATATTATATTATACCTTCATAAGTTTACACTAATTTACCAGAGAGACGACAGCCTTTTAACGGCAAGATTTCTGAATTTTCAGGAGGCTTCCAGGATAATGTCAGGAAGGTTACTGAATTTTAGCCAAAAAAGTTCCTGGATTTTTCAAGATATGTTACTGGCAGAAATTTGGCACATCAGCTACCCATTATTTTCCAGGAACGTTTCTGAATCGTTTTTACAATGAGTTCACGGACTACGTAGCTTTGCAGACGAGTTAAAATTCTTTATACTTACGTGCAATTCTGTCTTAGCTTTGATCATGTTTGCAATACTACTTTTAGAACTTCCTTAATAAATCAGGAAAGCGTCAAGCTATTATAATATACCTACGAAAGTTGACTCTAAAGTTCCAGAGACACGGTTCACTTCAGAAACGTTCTTGGAAAACAATGGGCAGCTGATATGCCCAATATCTTCCAGTAACATATCTTGGAAAAACCAGGAACGTTTTCCGCTGAAAGCCAGTAACCTTTCTGAAATTAACCTTGAAACTTTCTGAAGAAGTGCGAAATCTCCCCTGTTGAAGCCAGTCATATCTCTAGAACCTTCTAGAAAAATTTAAGTAGGTTTAGTGTAGTTGATTAGAACCTTCCTGATTTACTAAGAACGACCATGGCTATGCAAGAGGACGCCAAGCATATCTCTTGCCTGCAAGTCCTGCCTCGCAAGGCTCTATCCATTAGGCTTTTCCGCTCTCATTGGGAGCTTAAGTCAATCTGGGCAGGCCGTAGGAATACTGAGGCCAAAACACAATTTAAACACGCTGACTCAATCTTTAAACTGGTAGCTAAAAATATTTTCCACAACAGTGAAAAGTCTGCACGCGTGCAACTTCTAGCGATTCAGGAAACTTTTTTGTGAAGATACTTGTTTTTACGAGGAAATAGGTGAAAACGTGTGAAATCCCGAGACGTTCCACGGAAATAACCAGTAACGTTTCAGAATTTTTTTACAGTGTGAATTTTCAGGAGGTTTCCAGAATAATTTCAGAAAGGTTACTGAAGTTTAGCGAAAAACGTTCCTGGTTTTTGCAAGATAGGTTACAGGCAGACATTGGGCACATCAGCTGCCCATTATTTTCTAGGAACGTTTCCGAATTATTTTTACAGTATTCTCTGCAAAAAAAAGGAAAAATTTCAAAACAGTCGCAAAGTTCTTAGCAGAAATTAAAATATCGGAATATATTGGATTAAGCTAATGAGGGAGTGCAGAAAACAGAAAAAAAATGAAGGCCGCTGCATTTAGAAAGCGTACTGCAAATCTTCAGACCCATTATGAACCTGTTTTAAACACGAACACGAGTCCTCTTTTTTAAAACACTTAGGAGCGCGCATTTTTGGAAGTTTTCAAAGCAAAACACCTTTTACCAGAACACTAAAAAGTGGCACTGAGCAGTATCCCTCGTTTCATATGTTGGCAGGCCGATCATAGAAGGTGTGCAGTAGGGTGTCCGAAAAAAAATCGATTTTTTAATTTCGGAATCGCGTTATCTCTCAAAAGGGGTAATTTGGTATTCTCAGTTGGGGAAAAATAAAAGAGAAATTCTAAGTTGACATCATCAGCATAAGGCTGAAAGTTAGAAAAAATATGCTAAAATTTAAATTTTTCAAAAAATATTAAAATTAGTTTTTTTTTTTCTTTTTTTTTTTTTTTTTTTTTTTTTTGTGTGTGTTTTTGTAAGGCAACAGCCATAAATTGTGTGTATATAGCGTGGTTTGAAAATAAAGAAGTTTTTATAGTTTTTACGTAAGATCTTTCGTTTACGCTTGCGCCTTAAATTGGGCTAAAATCTCGAGAAATTCAAAGTCCAGTTTAAGGCGTATGCGCGAACTAAATATCTTATTTAAAATCTATAAAATATTTTTTAGGTTCAAACTACACTGTATACTGACATTTTATGGATGTTGCTGCATGAAAAAATACAAAAAAAAACTAATTTTATTAATTTCTAAAAATTTTAGTTTTTAACAAATTTTTTTCAAATTTTCAGTTTTATGCACAAACTAAAGATGTATGTTAACATAGATTTCTCCCTAACTGAGGATATCAAACTTTTGAGAAGTAACGCGATTCCGAAACTAAAAAAAAAATATTTTTTTCGAACCACCCTAGTGTATAGCTGTGTTGGGCATTTATCAATTATTTTTTCAATTGCCTTGTTAATTGATTGAAAGAGTAATTGCAATTAAATTAATTGCAATTAAACTATGAATTGTACTTTGCAATTAATTTAATTAGATTGATGTACGTTAATCGCTTTTCACAATTAAAAAAATTGCAATTAATTTTTTTAATTGTTTTATGAAACAATTAAAATTAAGAATTAAATTAATGTATCAATAGGTACAGCGCAGCGTACAGAGTTCAAAGTATTATTCGAATTCGTATTTTCGTTCAGTGTTGATTGCTTGCTCGCCGCGTGAACTATTCTCGTCTTGGCAAGTTTTTTCCACACGTAATGTTTGTGTTTTAATTAAGTGTTTTAAAATGGTGCAATTCATTGTTTTATAGTTTAACCTGCAACAGGGGAAATGAGAAAAAAAGACATAACAGGGGACGTAAGATCTCAGAGACCGCTCTGTTTATTTATTTTATTTTTTTTTTTTTAATCGTGAAATTAAGATGCATTTCTGTAATTTCCCTCACATGTTCTTTGGACTTTTACTAGTACGGAAAAAAAATTAATTTTTAATTGAAATATACCTTCTTTGAGGATATTTTGCTGGAGCCATAAGATTTTTTGAGAAAAGTCATATGCTGCAGTAAATAATTTATTACTCGTAATAAAGTTACTGATACATGAAACACACCGCCAGCCTCAGTCACTTCCAGCCGAGGACTTCAGTTTCGTGCTTACTAGCACTCATCAGCCCGGCATAGGAAAGTGACATGAGATGGAAAACCTCCTAAGAAAGCCAAGACTGCCAAACAAACTGGTAGCTAATATAGAATTAACGCAGACCAGACGAGTGACCGAAGCAATGGTTCGGTTCAACTTGAGTATTTCATGTATTTCTGCTTTAGCCTTGGCTATTGGGTGGTAATTTACTGAAAGTTTCTAATATTTTATTGATATGTATTTTATTTGTTGCTAACATGTGTATTTAAATAGTTAGATAGTAATATGGTACCTGTTTAGCGTCCACGTCCCAGGTAGACCTGTCGTCTGTAGAATATATTGTACAAAACCAGTAACCAGTAGTTTTAATTAAAATTCACAGAACATTCGACGATTGTTAATTGTAGTAAACTACAATTAACAATTAATTAATTGTAATTTTCAACAATTACAATTGGTCAATTGTTAGTTGTTGTGTTTAAGTTTACTAATTAATCAATTGTTAATCTTTAATTGTCAAAGCAATTAATATTTGCCCAACTCTGATGTATAGTACATGCACATCACGCGGGCGGCCAAAACATATGCGACCTAAGGGCCGATTGCGGCCTGCAGGTCGCATATAGTTCTTTTAAACAAGCAAAATTTTTCTCACAGTAAAACTTAAAATAAGTCGAATAAATATGCTGAATTTTAAATGTTTATTAAAGGATTTTTTTAAAAAAATCGATAGCGTAGCATAGTCAAGAAAAGTAGAATGTTAGTGCACAGTGTGTTGGTCCGGTGTCCATTAATGTCTATGTTTATCACGTATCCTTCATTTGATTGCAAAATTTGTCTCAGAGCCGGCAATCAGGCATGGACACAAAGGAGGGGTAAATAGGGCAATTGCCCCCTCCTGAAACAGTACAAGACGTGAAATCAGTGGGACGTAAAACGTAGGACGAAAAAGGATACCTTTTACAAAGGGTGCCGAGGGTGGATATTAACTTTATTATCAATCACGGTTTTCGTTCTGACCGCTCATTTTCCTTCAAATACCATCGCTTTCATTTTTGAAGTAAAGATTTTCACGATATAATATAGAGAAATTTTATAAAGTATATAATTAGATTTCTGAAGATCATCTTCATTC